>NC_080672.1:223528188-223540688 GCF_030247195.1 Topomyia yanbarensis
AATACAAAAACACAAAAATTCATAAATGCAAAAGTTCAAAGGATCAATAAATAAAAAATCAAGAGATGCAAATATCAAATACTCAAAAATCCTCAAAAATTAAATTATTTAGGAATTCAAAAAGTTAGATTTAAAAATTCATGAATTTTAGAATTTTAGAAATTTCAAAAATTCAATAATTCGAAAGTTTAAAAAATTAAATATAGAAAAATTTCAAAATTCAAAAATAAAAATGTCAGAAATAGGAATCTTTAATTTGGAAAAATTGTGCCAGTTTTTCACATTTATTGATAGCAGGTATCCTTACGAGTACACTCATATCATTCTTAAACCTTAATTATTATTTTCTGATTTTTAAATTAAAAAAAACCAAATTAAATTCAACCAACAAACTGACCGACCAAATGACGTATCAGCAAATATCTCGTTCGCCTCATTGTTAACCGGGACAGCACCCCACACATCATGATCTGGTACTTTGTCAATCCGCTAACAGCCTGCCATTCCAAGTTTCATCTGCAAACTATGGTAGATCTGATAAGGCAACCTATAGAGTCGTGCAAGTCGCATGGGTTTGGATGTGTTATTGTCCTAAAAGGAGACAAACTAAAAAATGTTTTTTTCAATAGTTTCGGGCCTAAAAATTGGAAAAGGACTGAGATATTAACTCACGGTACTAATCTGCATCAGAATATGCCTTAACCCGCACATCCCTAAAGATCCCTATTCACCGCAATACAATACAATACAATAAAAATTCAAATTTGAAATGATTCAGAAATGCAGAAATACAAAAATGCAAAAATTAAAAATACAAAAATATGAAGAAACAATAATACAAAAATACAAAAATCCTATAATACAGACAAAAAATCCAAAATTACAAAAATATAATAACAAAAATGCAATAATTCGGAAAGGTAGAAATACAGAAATACAAAATTTAAAAATACAAAAGTACGAAAACACAAAAATGTAATAATACAAAAATAGGAAAACACAAAAATGCAATAAAACCTGTTTTAATCCACCTAGTGGTGTAATTGTGTCTTTCTCTTTTGTCAAAGCTGGTTACGTTCACTATAACATTGAGGAAATGGTTATTACATTCTTATTACACTTGGTAAGTATATATGAGTGCACGACTGCTACGAACCTGATGAGCAACATGTCGACGCTGACACACTTGAGACAAACAAAAATATAATATTTAATTAGCTTTCTGCTTTCGCTCCGCTGCGAACATACACTTCATCAATCTGGAGCGAATCCAGTATCGTTGCTTGCGTATTGCCTTGGGTTGCATGCACTCGACCCATACGATGAGTCTCGAAGTGCTGGCGGGCGTTCTACCGCTGAAAAATCGATTCTGGGACCTCTCATATCGATTGCTCATTCGATGCAATATTCTGAACCCATTGGTGATTGCAAATTGCGAAAGGCTTGTCGAGCTTAATTCTCAGACCCGATTCATGTCCTTGTACTTCGATTACATGGCACAGACCATCAATTCATCTACATATAACGTCAACCGTGCTCATCTCTTAGATACTTCTGATCCAACTGTATTTTTCGATACATCCATGAAGGAAGAGATTTATGGAATTCCGGATCATATTCGCCCACAAGTGGTCCCAAATATTTTCTATAACAAATACCATCAAGTCGACTGCGCCAAAATGTTCTACACTGACGGATCAATTCTCGACGGGTCCACAGGCTTCGGTATCTTCAACGAAAATCTTGCTGCCTCATTCAAACTCAATGATCCTGCTTCAATTTACGTCGCAGAATTAGCTGCCATTCAGTATACTCTCGGGATCATTGACACCCTGCCCTCAGACCATTACTTCATCGTTTCGGATAGTCTCAGCTCCATTGAGGCCATCCGTGCGGCGAAGCCTGGAAAGCACTCACCGTATTTCCTGGGGAAAATACGGGAATATCTGAGTGCTTTATCTGAAAAATCTTACCAGATTACCTTGGTTTGGGTCCCGTCACATTGTTCTATTGCGGGCAATGAGAAGGCGGACTCTTTAGCCAAGGTGGGCGCATTAGAAGGCGACACTTACGAAAGACCAATTTGCTTCAACGAATTTTTCAGTATCTCTCGTCAGAGGACGCTCGATAGTTGGCAAACCTCATGGAGCAATGGGCATCTGGGACGGTGGCTACATTCCATTATCCCGAAGGTATCAACGAATGCTTGGTTTAAGGGGTTGGATGTGAACCGGGACTTTATTCGTACGATGTCAAGGATCATGTCCAACAATTACTCGTTTGACGCGCATCTCCGTCGTATAGGGCTTGCTGAAAATAATCATTGTGTTTGTGAGAACGGCTATCACGACATCGAGCATGTTGTTTGGCTGTGCGCAGAGTACTGTGTTGCCAGGTCCCAACTAATAGATTCCCTTCGGGCCCGAGGTAGATCACCCTATGTGCCAGTCCGGGACGTCCTGGCAAACCGTGACCACCCCTATATTTTTCTTATCTATATCTTTTTGAAAACCATTGATGTCCAAGTTTAATACATTTTACCCTCTCTCATTCACAGTAGAATCTCACCAACCTATCCCTGTATCTACAATATGGCATTGCTTCATGAGTCTTCGGTGCACACTCTTCTTGATAACCGTCTATCCAGAACATCATGACATACCGCACATGCAGATGATATAGAGTGCCAATAATTATCCGAAATATCGACCCTCCCCTCGCCCCTGCAATTACAGGCTGGAAACTACAACACTACAACAAAGTGTGCATATCCGCCACAATGATCAATCAGCAAACGACGATGTCAATTACACAATATGTATCCCACTTCCTACCTTTTTCCTTTACTTACATAAGAGGGGAGCAAGCCGCCCCTAAATACGGCTTTCCCTTCCCCCACTAACATGTGACATGTAATATAAAAAAAATGAATTATCGGCCTCGTTAAGCTACAGCATTTGGGCCTAAATAAACGTATTTTAAGGAAGCATTTAATTAGCTTAACAGCGCGAGTTCAATGTTGTCTTCACTTTAACATATTTTGAAATGCGCAGTGGTGGGAAAGGGTAGGGGCATAATTAGTGGGAGGGGAGGATGCGTTAGGAAAAACCTAACATATTTGGGGTGAAGGGAATGCGGGTGTGATGTTGGTCAAAGAGAGGGGGAGGGGGGTGAAGGTAAGAGAGTTGGAAAGGGGTATGAGAGGAAGGAGGGGTAGATGGGGGGTGCAACTTCATTCTATGCCTTCCATTTGAGACTAGGTTAGTGAAAATTGGTTCAGTCATCACCGAAGTGGCTTTAGTTCTGAAATATGTCCGGAACCCGTCACTTCCGGAATTATCGATAGTGGACAATATATTCCAAGAATCTAGGCCAGCGAATCGAAGTATTTTGATGTTCATTTCAATAGATTTTTAAACTATGAGGTGTTACGATTGTACCGGTTTATATGAGAAATTCCTTTGTAACCGCAATAACCAAACTGTAACTCCGGAACCAAAAATCAAGACTAAATGAAATTCAATGGCAGTCAATGGAAGTATTATGTCTTTAATTTGAAATCAAGTTTGTAAAAATCGGTTATGAGTTCGCTGGAAAATAGGGAGATATTAGCTTAGGAACTTGGCGGGCTCCCCGGGGGCATCAATAACCGTCATAGGTGGCCAATGTGGTCAAAACTACTTTGATTGGTTATTGATATAGAACCGCAAATCCAAGTAATGTTGAACCTATTTGAATATGTATTATATCATTCGGGCATCATGGTGTTACCAGTTTATAAGGGAATTTGCTGTGTGACCGTACTCTTCAATTCGTAACTCCGGAACCGGAAGTCGAATCAACTCAAATTTATATAGCAGCTTATGGGAGCATTATACCTGTTATTTGAAACTAAGTTTAAGTAAATCGGTTTAGCCATCTCTGAGAAAATTGAGTTAAATTATTTGACACACACATATATACACATACGCAGACATTTTGCTATCTCGAACTGAATCGAATGGTATAAGAGACTCGGCTATGCTGGGCTCGTTTAATTGGTCGATATTCCGACCGATTGCATAACCTTTCTATATAAGAAAACCAAAAAGGTGCGAAATCAGCAAAGTTCCAAAAAGTCTATTTTTCTCAAAAACATTTTTTTCGGTGTAACATAAAATCTCGACGTTTCATGAATTTTATGGACATTAAAGGAAATACGAATTAAATTTCTGAAATTTCATGGGGTCCCCCCTTCGAAATAAAAATGCAAAATACAAAAATGTGAAAATTCAAAAATACAACAACCCAGAAAACTAAAACAAAAATGCAAAAATATAAAAATACATAAATACAAAAATACAGAAATCCAAAAATACTTGAACGCAAAAGTTCTAAATACAAAAATATACAAATACAGCAATACAAAAATTCAATAATGCAAAAATACAACAATACGAAAATTTGAAAATACAAAAATGCAAAAATAGAAAAATATAAAAATGCAAGAATACAAAAATACAAATATACTAATATACAAAAATATAAAAATACAAAAATGCAAAAATACGAAAACACAAACATACAAAAATGTAGAAATACAAAATTACAAAAATGCGAGAATACCATAATACAAAATGGCAAAGTACACAAATACAAAAACACAATTATGTGTTATTAATTACAAAAATATAAAATATACGAAAATGCAAAAGTCCTAGGAAACAAAAAATTTAGAAATACAAAAATACAAGTTGATAAAAAGTACAAAAATTCAAGAGATAAAAATTTAAAAAAAGCAAAATTTTCAAAAAAAAAGCAAATTCAAAAATTTAAAATCAAAGAGCTTAAAAATCCAAAAACTAAATACAAATATTCAAAAATACGCAAATAAATTGAAAATTTCCAAAATTCAACAGCTCGAAATATCAGAAATTGAAGCTTTTAAAAATTTTAATACTCAAAAAAATTTAAAATGATGGATTCAAAAATTCCTTTCATTATTATATTTTCAAAATCTTGAATTTATAAACTTTTAAATATTTTTTCTTAAATTTATAAATTCCTGATAAAATGTTCACAAATTTTTAAAATTCTATATGCTTAAATTTTCAAGATTTGAAGCGTTTAAATTTTTAAATTATTAAACTATTAACTTTTTAAATTTTTGAAATTTTAAAATTTTTGAATTTTTAAATTTAAAATTTCTTAAATTATTAAATTTTTAAATATTGAAATTTCTGAATTTTAATGTTTTAATTCTTTAACTTTTAAATTCTAATTTGAAATTTTTTTATATTGAAATCTTTAAATTTCAAAATATTTTGATATTCAAATTTCTTAAATTTTTGTTTTTAAATCTCTACATTTTTGCATTCCTTAATATTGAAATCTTTAAATTATAAAATATTTAAATTTTTAGATATTTAAACTATTATATTTTTAAAATTTTTAGGTTTCTCAATCTTTAAATCTTAAAATTTTTAAATTTTCGAATGTATAAATTTTTAGATCCTTGAATTTTTAAATTTTTAGTATCCTTAAACTTTTTAAATTCAAATTTTTTGTCTTTTTGGATTTTGCCTTTCTCATATAGAAAGGTTATGCAATCACTCTGAAAAACGTCAACCTAATCCCGGCCCGGAGGGCCGAGTGTCATATCCCATTCGACTCAGTTCGTCGAGATCGGAAAAAGTCTGTATGTGTGTGTGTGTGTGTATGTGTGTGTGTATGTGTGTGTATGTGTGTGTGTGTGTATGCATGTGCGTATGTGTCAAATAATGTCACTCATTTTTCTCAGAGATGGCTGGACCGATTTGCCCAAACTTAGTCTCAAATGAAAGGTGCAACCTTCCCATCGGCTGCTATTGAATTTTGGATCGATCGGAATTCTGGTTCCGGAATTACGGGTTTCAGAGTGCGGCCACACAGAAATTTCTCATATAAACTATAGGAAAAATTAAAAATAGAATTTTTATTTTTGATGCTAAATGTGTTCAAGGTGCATGAAACGTCGAGATTTGATGCAAACTCGAAAAAAAAAATTTGACTACGATTCACTTTTTTGGATTTTGGCACATTTTTGCCTTTCTCATATAGAAAGGTTATGCAATCACTCTGAAAAACGTCAACCTAATCCCGGCCCGGAGGGCCGAGTGTCATATCCCATTCGACTCAGTTCGTCGAGATCGGAAAAAGTCTGTATGTGTGTGTGTATGTATGTATGTGTGTGTGTGTGTGTGTATGTGTGTGTATGTGTGTGTGTGTGTATGTATGTGCGTATGTGTCAAATAATGTCACTCATTTTTCTCAGAGATGGCTGGACCGATTTGCCCAAACTTAGTCTCAAATGAAAGGTGCAACCTTCCCATCGGCTGCTATTGAATTTTGGATCGATCGGAATTCTGGTTCCGGAATTACGGGTTTCAGAGTGCGGCCACACAGAAATTTCTCATATAAACTATAGGAAAAATTAAAAATAGAATTTTTATTTTTGATGCTAAATGTGTTCAAGGTGCATGAAACGTCGAGATTTGATGCAAACTCGAAAAAAAAATTTGACTACGATTCACTTTTTTGGATTTTGGCACATTTTTGCCTTTCTCATATAGAAAGGTTATGCAATCACTCTGAAAAACGTCAACCTAATCCCGGCCCGGAGGGCCGAGTGTCATATCCCATTCGACTCAGTTCGTCGAGATCGGAAAAAGTCTGTATGTGTGTGTGTATGTATGTATGTGTGTGTATGTGTGTGTATGTGTGTGTGTATGTGTGTATGTATGTGCGTATGTGTCAAATAATGTCACTCATTTTTCTCAGAGATGGCTAGACCGATTTGCCCAAACTTAGTCTCAAATGAAAGGTGCAACCTTCCCATCGGCTGCTATTGAATTTTGGATCGATCGGAATTCTGGTTCCGGAATTACGGGTTTCAGAGTGCGGCCACACAGAAATTTCTCATATAAACTATAGGAAAAATTAAAAATAGAATTTTTATTTTTGATGCTAAATGTGTTCAAGGTGCATGAAACGTCGAGATTTGATGCAAACTCGAAAAAAAAATTTGACTACGATTCACTTTTTTGGATTTTGGCACATTTTTGCCTTTCTCATATAGAAAGGTTATGCAATCACTCTGAAAAACGTCAACTTAATCCCGGCCAAATTTTTTTTTCGACTCGTTTAGGGTTTCTGGATTTTAACAGGGGCGTAGTTGATGGTTTACGGAGAGGGGTTACACCCCCCCCCCCCTCTACTGTTCGCGCCCCTCCTTTAAAAATCTCCTTAAATCACCCCTCAGACCACCACCCCATCCAGCCCTCATACCCCTCCCTTTCAACCCCGTCATCTTTAAACCACCACTGTATCACAAAGCAAACCAATTTAAGCTGGGGAGTCGTTCGTTCATGGGACTTTCGCCCTCTTCACATACCCAGCCCCGCATGACAAAATGAGTTAGCAAGCAGATAACATTGATCTAATGATGATTAGGCTAATGGAGTATGATATTTTTTTGTTTCAAGTGTTTCACCGTCGACACGTAGCTCATCAAGTTCGTGGCTGGCATGCCATTGTGTATAAGTGCAAAGTGTACTAAGAATGTAATGGACATTTCCACAATTATGTTGAACATAAAAAGCCTCCGTGCCATAGTTTAGAGAAATGAGAAAGGCACAATTGCACCACTAGGTGGATTAAAACAGGTTTTTTTACTTTTCAATTTTTTAATATTAAAACTTGAAAATTTTTATATTCACAAATTTTTTTATTTTTTGATCCTCAAATTCTTTTCAATTTTGATTTTTCCTAACTTTTAAATCTTTGTTTTTGAAATTACCTTTAAATTCAAAAATTTCAAAAAATTTAAGTTTCGAAATTTCAAACATTAAAATCTTTAAATTTCTAAACTTTTAAATTTAAAAAAAAATTATTTCAAAAGTTTGAATAGTTAAATTTTTACATTCCAAGATTTTAAAATTTTTGAATTCCCAAATTTTTAAATTCTTATGTTTTTAAATTTCTAAACCTGTAAATTTTTCCAATCCTCAAATTTTCGCATCTCTAAATTTTTAGGTTCTCAAATTAATAAATTTTCAAATCTCAAAATTTTTGAATCGGTAAATTTTTAGATTCACATATTTTTAAATTTATGAAACTTAATATTTCCAAATTTTTAAATTTATTGATTTTAAAATTTCCAAATTTTTAGATTCTTAATTTTTTTGCCGAGTTTCTATGTACGCATTTGAGTAGAATACGTGAGTATGGAATTTAAGGAAGTCGCTATAATAGACCTTTCTCGTCAGACCTAACACCTGTTTTTCTTATTTTTAATCGAAAGATTACACAATTATAAGAACATTTCCGTAAAAATGAGATTTTTAGGAGCTATCATGATTTTTTAAAATTTGAAATATGCAAGAATGTTGAATATTTTTTTCACCTCAGCAAGAATGGTGGGACTTAAAATGTGCGTTTGGGCAGCACTGTTTTGAATATTTTCACTTAAGTCCTTGGCAACGCGGTAAATGAAGTGGTGAATCGCAGTACAAAATTCATTAGCAATGTAAACAAACTAAAATGAACCTCTCGCTGTAGAACATTGGATGCATTGGATGAAAATGTTTAACCTCACTTTTTTGACATTTCGCAGAGCTTGTTTACATAGGCTTAGAATTTTTTTTTCGACCACAGTATGAGAAACTTGATTTGGTTTACGAATATCTTGTATTAACAAGCTCGCTAGGCTTTCATTTTTATTTGACGTCATTAGGCAATGTTCCATTAAATTTGGCATTTAGATTTTTCTTGTCCACGATTCGTTGAAATAAGCGATTTTATTTGTTGCGATCAATTTAACTTGTTTTGTTTTTTTTGCTGAATTACAACATTAGCCATAAAACATTTTGATGATCTCTGGTAATTGGTAATCTCTAGTAATCCTTGAAATTATATACATCGCAATATAGGTCCGCACCAGTTGCAGCCGCTCCACCTCGCCGGAATCGAGTTAGCCGATGGTCCAGTCTGCGTCACACTCGGCTGTCGCTGCACCAATGGTAGCTCCCAACCAGGCCTTTGGATTAATTGCTCAAATCGCAGCTACTGCTGGTAGTGTAGCGATCGGCTTCGTCGGTAACACCGTTGGACATGCCCTCATCGGAATGTTCAGCGGTTCCGATTCACAAGAGGCAGCCTCGCTAGGACAGGCTGCCCCGGTATCGGGCGAGGCAAACACTCCGGCAGAACCATGCTCGTGGGAGATCAAGCAAATATCTTGTACCCAAGGCCAGGTCGAGTGTGATTCGGAACAATTACCAAGTATAGAAGTCCATATATATATAGCGTTCACGTGATACATTTTCCTTAAAGTTGATTGAATAAAAATAGTATAAATGTTGGCCAAATCCTGCAGCACTATAGGATCACAGATAGAGCATTAACACCAACTCACTGTGCTTCGGTGTTTTTTTGCAAACGAACTATCAGGTCTATGTTTTTATTTAGTAAATATTTTAATAAATATTAGTTCATTAGGAGTATGACTTATTTTTATTTTGATGGCGCGGTGAAGGGGTGCTTAAAGTGCGAGTCGTATCTTTAAAATCGATCACTTGAAAGTAGTATAAATAATTATAAATGCGACAACAATAAACTCATAACCATTTTAATGGTTATTTAGCCATAGGTAACGAGGAAATCGGTATGTTTTATTCATGTACATCAAAAAATACTCAGCAATAATGTAACTTATTATTAATTGTTACGTAGTATAAATGATCATAAAATGCGATAACATAAGCTCATAACCTTTCTAATGGTTATTTAGCCGTACTGCCGTGATACGCATAACTGTCCCATCTGCATAGGAAACCCAAATGGGACTGTTATGCGGATCACGGCAGCATAGGTAACGAGGCAATCGGTGTTTTATTCATGTACAACAAAAATTACTCAGCAACAATTTAATTTATTATTAATTGTTACGCGTGATTTTGTCTCCAGTGATTGGTCAAAATTGGTCGCTTTTAGAATCTGGTGCTCTAAGCATAACTGTCCCATGTTAATAGCGAATCCCATAACACATGGAACAGTATAGCGACCATACAGCTGCAACAGCGAATTTAGCATTGACATCAATATAACCAGGTTGGTTGCAAGCAGAAAGAACAATACTAGCTGGGCTGCTAGCTGTTTGTGCTACTAATAACACTTGCAGTCTGTCAAATTAACATGATTCTATGATCTAGCTTCAATGACGATGGAATATAGCCGAATCCAAAGCCTAACCCATCAGCGCATTTGATCATGTAATGGATATTATAAACTCTGAAAGAAATACATTTTATTGTTGTCTGTTTTTGAGGTTAGAACTTTTATACTATTGTGAGAATGGTCCTCAGCAACTATCCTTCCAAATCAAAAACTCGTGCTAGCAATGGCTTCGTTCAGAAGCGTCAGCATCACAAGCGATGAATATGCATGACTGACGGTCATGGTGTTGAGCGGCTAACCCTGAAATCTATCCCAAAACCGTATTCGTTCGTTCAGTCCAAGCGATATTGCGTAACTCGGGGAACAGGCAAGTGCGACGTCATGTCGTCATGGGCTTCAATTTTGTACATACAGGCACCTATAAATAACCAATCAATTTAATTATGTAGATTTAGGCCATACCGTAAATTTGGCTGACATACCCCGTATCAAGTCCCACACACATAGCACACCATCCTGGCAACCAGATGCGCCCATCTCGGCCTGCCACTGGTCTATGAAAATACATGTGATAGGACCGCAATGGCCGTTTAGGGTGAACTGCAATAGGTGGCTATCAAGCCGGAACACGTTAACAGTGTGGCCCTGGCTGCCAGTAATGACTGTACCGCCCGCCACTTCCAAACATGTCACCGGTGACCCTGCTGGTGAAACTCCAGGATACATCGAAGCTCCTCCTCGGATGCGTGATGTTGAGCTGGCAACGCTGTGGACGGATTTGAGCCGGCGAGTTGCTGAAATAAACTAATGCTTCCTGCCGAACCGCTGCGTACGCGGGCTAAAAAGAAAAAGAATTAAGGCACTTGATGACATACTCATTACAGACTGAAAATTAAATGACTTAGAATATACAGTATTTTAAAAGAACAAGTAAAATCTGTCTGCGCCCTAGGTGAGCTTAAAAAATTGCTTGAAACATAGAACTTACTTCGCCCATATGCAGACGTAAATCCCCAATCGATCTGAAAACCTTACGTGTACGTTTCCAGTCTCAAAAAATCGATTCGTTCACTCAACCGTGCGACTATCACTTTGTCACCGGCGAGGTTTATGTTAGTTACCCCATTGTTGTGGTTGTTTTCAGCTTCATATATATCCTGCAATGAAACGTCCGTCAATAGTTGTAATAAAAACCTGTTTTAATCCACCTAGCGGTGCAATTGTGCCTTTCTCATTTCTCTAAACTATGGCACGGAGGCTTTTTATGTTCAACATAATTGTGGAAATGTCCATTACATTCTTAGTACACTTTGCACTTATACACAATGGCATGCCAGCCACGAACTTGATGAGCTACGTGTCGACGGTGAAACACTTGAAACAAAAAAATATCATACTCCATTAGCCTAATCAGCATTAGATCAATGTTATCTGCTTGCTAACTCATTTTGTCATGCGGGGCTGGGTATGTGAAGAGGGCGAAAGTCCCATGAACGAACGACTCCCCAGCTTAAATTATTATGCTTTGTGATACAGTGGTGGTTTAAAGATGACGGGGTTGAAAGGGAGGGGTATGAGGGCTGGATGGGGTGGTGGTCTGAGGGGTGATTTAAGGAGATTTTTAAAGGAGGGGCGCGAACAGTAGAGGGGGGGGGGGTGTAACCCCTCTCCGTAAACCATCAACTACGCCTCTGTTAAAATCCAGAAACCCTAAACGAGTCGAAAAAAAAATTTGGCCCTCCGGGATTAGTTTGACGTTTTTCAGAGTGATTGCATAACCTTTCTATATGAGAAAGGCAAAAATGTGCCAAAATCCAAAAAAGTGAATCGTAGTCAAATTTTTTTTTCGAGTTTGCATCAAATCTCAACGTTTCATGCACCTTGAACACATTTAGCATCAAAAATAAAAATTCTATTTTTAATTTTTCCTATAGTTTATATGAGAAATTTCTGTGTGGCCGTACTCTGAAACCCGTAATTCCGGAACCAGAATTCCGATCGATCCAAAATTCAATAGCAGCCGATGGGAAGGTTGCACCTTTCATTTGAGACTAAGTTTGGGCAAATCGGTCCAGCCATCTCTGAGAAAAATGAGTGACATTGTTTGACACATACGCACATACATACACACACACACATACACACACACATACACACACATACACACACACATACATACATACACACACATACAGACTTTTTCCGATCTCGACGAACTGAGTCGAATGGGATATGACACCCACCCTCCGGGCCGGGATTAGGTTGACGTTTTTCAGAGTGATTGCATAACCTTTCTATATGAGAAA
>NC_080672.1:223545688-223650694 GCF_030247195.1 Topomyia yanbarensis
TAAATCAACAAGGACATCTAGACATGAAAAAGAATGTTGCAGGGGGAAGCTTATGGTAAAAACTTACTGAACGAGAAAGTCCTTTCCAAGTATCTTGCTGTTGTGTTTAATGTTGACGGTAACGAAGTCGGAAGCGACTCTGACCTATGAGATTTTTCTGTCCCCGAGCGCTATCAGCGGACACACTACGAATTTAACCGTCAAGTGGCTTTCACTTTTGCTGAGCTGGAAACGGCCGCTCTGAATCTGTACAGCGACATCCTTTTGAACCACTTCGGATTCATGAATTATACACTATAATTATATTATACAATGGATTTTTTCATAACGTTTACTATTCCCTAAAATCACGAACCGATCCAATGGCTAATGATTGTGTAGAACTAGGGGAAAGTAATAAAAACATGAACGACAGCGAGCAGGATAAATTCGAGGATTTGAACAATCAGTTAAGTCAGCTGTTGCGGGGTAACACATAACGGGCGCGTTCATCCGAGGTGAGATATAATTTCAAACTGTAACTGTAACTGGTGCCCGACGTCGACAAAAATCAGTCGTTAGTTTTCTGAGATTTTTTCTGCAGAAAACTAAAATATTTAGAAGTGTCAAACAATCAAAAACAAATCTATCAGTGCAGCCAGTTTTAGCACAATTTCATCAAAGTATGCTGTCACTCTGACAGTGTACCTTTATGGGTGTACCTGGGTCATAAAATGTGTCCTCAAAAAATCGTCAGAGCATTCCGTATTAACATATTTGTATTTTTTTGTAACCTGGCAGATTGCTGAATCAATTTCCGGATGATTTGATGTGGAAAGGTGAAGACATTTTCTAAAAAGGCCCATACGTAATAATATTGATCTTATTATATCTTATTATATGAAAATCGTGATTTTTTGGTAAGAAAAAAGAAATCGGTATTTTTAGTAACATTATTGGTATTGAAATTAAAAATCGGTTTAAATATCGATAAATCGGTATATTCTGCAACACTGTTTTGGGGTTCATCTACGTCAAAACAATGTTTTTGACAAATTGGAATGAACTCTTGGAGTTCATACCCAGTAAACGAAACGGCGAATAGCCAGATTAAAACAGATGCCGGCTAGCGGTAGGCTACTGGAACTATGTTATAGGCTACCCGCCGTAACTTTATTTCATATTCCCCACTCGAAGTTCATCCAAATGGTGAAAAAGTATGGAGAATCGAGGTAAAATAGGACAGGGGAATACAGAGTAAAATGGGCAGCTCGAAGAATTTTTGATTTTTTCAATAGTTAGAGACACCAAATTAACGTGACATTATTCAGAATTGATCCAGCGATGAAAACGGAAGCTGTTCTGCATATAAAATTTTTTGACGAGAAAGGTCTATTGTGATTGGTTCTGATAGTCATTTGCATAAGTACCTGGCAATGAGTATGTATTAGGTTTGGATTCTCCTTAATTCTGTGATGCTACTTAACACTTACAAATACTTCATTACATGTGTGACAAATCTTCTTATCGTTTGATTTGCCTTGAAGCGGAGAGTACTATGCAATATTAGGAAGCTTTTCCTCCTGACAATTCTGATAAAATATTTCACAATTGTACATGAAACCCTTCACCTTGACTAGGACAAAGAAAATATTAGGTTTGTTGCAGTACACGAAAGTTGCTCCGAAGCAAAACATACTTACTTCTTTTTACTCCGATTTGCTAGCAGAAGAAGAAAAAAGAGAAAAGTAATTGTCTAGTTTAGTGACTATAGTGATAGAGGTCCATTTTCAATGAGGTTTTTTGCCAATAGGGTGTATTTTAGCCTGAATAAACCGAATCCGAGAGCGGAAATGTGAAATTTTTAACCAATGTTCAATAAACTGAAAAAATAAGTTGTGATTAATAACACTCATAACAATAACAGTGCTTAAACAAGTGAGCTTATACAGTGGAGCTAGTGTGATGTGGCTGGGTCGCATACCCGAGGCGAAGGATCCGAAGAGGCGCAAAGCCACTGAGAATCCGCCGGACGAGGAATTGTTTAACCCGTTGCTGAATTGCAACCAAACCTGTGATCCTCTCGTTTGACAGACTTACTCAAACATAGGGGCTATACCCAAGTAACCAATAAGCATGCTGAATGCGTCTTAACAGCTACTTGATAAGCACTTAAGTCGTTTTAAATGCTATTTAAAAGTCGCTTTTGGTAAAATATACGGCTACATTACTGCTGTGCTATGAAAATGCTTTTTTACTACTGTTGTGCACTCAGAACGCTGCTTACTGGCAAGAAGTTTTTAAACAGTTTTTTAAATGCTGATTAACAACAGTTATGCATAACGAATGCCAGCATACTGCAAGAAGCATCCGGAATGCAAATTTTACGCTACTTTACTGCATACACTAATGCTTGTTGGTTACCTGGGTAGTTAGTTGAAAGCTCGTACACCAGAAAGTGATGTGGCATAGCCACATTAGTCAGTATTCGGTTGACTAATGTGGCTACCCCACATCGTATTCTGGTGTATTGTCAGACTTCGCTGCCGCTCAGTCGGCTTTAAACTACCTATAACCCTTATGTTTAAGTAAACCGGACAAACGAGATGATCACAGGTTTTCTTGCAAATTCCAGCAACTGGTTAATCAATTTCTCGTTCGGCGGATCCTCAGCGGCTTTGCGCCGCTTCGGATCCTTCGCCTCGGGTATGCGGCCAGGCCGCATCACACTAGCTCCGCTGTGTAAGCTCACTTGTTAAAGAACTGCTATTGTTAAGACTGTTATTAAGCACAACTTATTTCTTCAGTTTGTTTAACTACGGTTGAAAATTTCACATTTACGCTACAGAGAACAGACATCCATGATCAAACAAAAATATTTAAAAAACGTGTGTAAACATTTGAATTAATATTCGATAAACACTAGCGCCGCCACACCAACCTATCCCAACTATTCGTCAAATCCATTCCGGAACCGGTTCGAAATCCTGAATGGATTCAGTATGGAATCTTGCTCAAAGAAAACAACCGATTCCGACTCTACCAGTTGATGCATTTGAGCTGGGATTCATGCTGAAAGTCCGAATCGGTTCCGGATTAGTTTGACTGGGTAGAGGAATAACCGCTGTCAATTCTGTCGAACTCAGCCACAAAAAAACATAACGACAGTAGCGCACCTGGTTTGGATATTCCAACTACCTTCGAAACCGTTAAAAATTTTACACAAGTTGAATGCTGAAGATGGACGTCTGTTCCCTGTGTTTACGCTCTCGGATTCGGTTTATTTAGATTGAAATACATTCTTCTGGCAAAAAACCTCATTAAAATTGGACATCTTTCACTTTCTAAACTAGATAATTATCAAGAGAAAGAAGAGACTACAGGAACGATTTTCTCATTGTTTCCTCCGGAGTACTTCAAGTTTCTCTTGGCATTGGAACAAACCTAACACTTTCTACGCAATATTACTCACCGGACAAAAAGGCGTGAAACGAGAAATTTCCACAATACATCGTGCAGCACCTCCAGCGAGGGTTGCTGATGCGCGGTGGAACAGTCCACCCTCCGGGTACTAGATCACAAATCCCCAAGGTGAATATTTGAGAGCAAAGCATATGACAAACGAATACAATAATCAGTGGATACAATTTAGTTTGCAACACTCCGTGAACTAGCAAGTGGTTACCGACTGCTTTTTTCCAACACGCAATCCACAATGAAATTTCTTCGCCGAATCAACATCTGAATAATCTTGGCTCTACTGGCTACTTTACGATCAATATAATACTTCGCTCACCTTTGGAAGAAACAAGTATTTTCATGCCGAAGAATTTGACAACAACATCAACATCTATTATCGACTATCACTATTTTGCACAACAGCAACTTTTCTTATTGAAAACACTTTTGATTGCGGTGATTCGGCTCGATCCGTAAATCACTTGCACTAGCAGTATAATCCGCTCCTCCGAGAACGGGAGAAAACACCACCGAAATTCACTGCTATGCATCTCCAGTAAAATACCGTAAAGTCCCATAACAAAAAAATCGAAAAAAAACTATGTCCCGAAAAAACACAAGTCCCGAAAAAATCGCGAAAACGGCAGTGTCAGCCGTCGATGAAAAAAATACAAGTCCCAAAAGCGGGCTGCGCTATTACGATGTTCGCCCGCCGTTTACTAGCCATGGCGGACGAAATCAAAATTTCATTAGCCATCATGCCTCAGCAGAAAGTAGGAGATAGAACTAAATATCAGGCAGAGAGAATTGGCGAATCAAAGCGTGATTGGCTTACAGATGGCAAGTATGTAAAAATGATGATGGGAAATTTGACATCCGTCAAACTACGGTGAATTTTTTTGGTATTTACGAACCCTTCTCTAATATCTTCAACACGGAATCCAAAACGGCAAGAAAAACGATAGGTAAGTTATAGAAATCTATCAAAGATATAACTGCAAAAATCTGACTTAAATATTTTTTGTTTTAATAACCGCTGACATTGGTTATTTTTCAGAAAAGAAAAAATGTGTTGTTCACGCGTGCCTGAGCTATTTTGGTGCATCCGGAAATTTTACCATCTTTTTCAAAATTCCTTATCCAGTGTTTCATAAATGAAAGCAGCTCTTGCACTTCTCCAGTAAGCGCCAAAATTATATGTTCAGTTCATTTTACTTCGGCGGATATTATTGCAAGTAAGAAAAGAGATGCGAAAACCGCATATCCTTCCTTTATTGGACGGATGGATTCTCCGACGTAATGCAGGACGTTCATGGTCGCAATATGACAAAAATAACATAACCTTTTATAATTCAGAGTAGGATTTGCAATACTTCAAAACTTCATGAACTATAACTTTACCAAATTGCGCAATAAAATAAAGGTAACTCAAACATAGGGGCTATAGTTAGATGAAAGCTCGTACACCAGAAAGTGATATGGCATAGCCACATTAGTCAGTATTCGGTTGACTAATGTGGCTACCCCACATCGTATTCTGGTGTATTGTCAGACTTCGCTGCCGCTCAGTCGGCTTTAAACTACCTATAACCCTTATGTTTAAGTAAATCGGACAAACGAGATGATCACAGGTTTGCTTGCAAATTCCAGCAACTGGTTAATCAATTTCTCGTTCGGCGGATCCTCAGCGGCTTTGCGCCGCTTCGGATCCTTCGCCTCGGGTATGCGGCCAGGCCGCATCACACTAGCTCCACTGTGTAAGCTCACTTGTTAAAGAACTGCTATTGTTAAGACTGTTATTAAGCACAACTTATTTCTTCAGTTTATTTAACTACGGTTGAAAATTTCACAGTTACGCTCTCGGATTCGGTTTATTTAGATTGAAATACATTCTTCTGGCAAAAAACCTCATTAAAATTGGACATCTTTCACTTTCTAAACTAGATAATTATCAAGAGAAAGAAGACTACAGGAACGATTTTCTCATTGTTTCCTCCGGAGTACTTCAAGTTTCTCTTGGCATTGGAACAAACCTAACACTTTCTACGCAATATTACTCACCGGACAAAAAGGCGTGAAACGAGAAATTTCCACAATACATCGTGCAGCACCTCCAGCGAGGGTTGCTGATGTACGAAGCAGCGCGGTGGAACAGTCCACCCTCCGGGTACTAGATCACAAATCCTCAAGGTGAATATTTGAGAGCAAAGCATATGACAAACGAATACAATAATCAGTGGATACAATTTAGTTTGCAACACTCCGTGAACTAGCAAGTGGTTACCGACTGCTTTTTTCCAACAGGCAATCCACAATGAAATTTCTTCGCCGAATCAACATCTGAATAATCTTGGCTCTACTGGCTACTTTACGATCAATATAATACTTCGCTCACCTTTGGAAGAAACAAGTATTTTCATGCAGAAGAATTTGACAACGACATCAACATCTATTATCGAATATCACTATTTTGCACAACAGCAACTTTTCTTATTGAAAACACTTTTGATTGCGGAGATTCGGCTCGATCCGTAAATCACTTGCACTAGCAGTATAATCCGCCCTCCGAGAACGGGAGAAAACACCACCGAAATTCACTGCTATACATCTCCAGTAAAATACCGTAAAGTCCCATAACAAAAAAATCGAAAAAAGCTATGTCCCGAAAAAACACAAGTTCCGAAAAAATCGCGAAAACGGCTAAGTGTCAGCCGTCGATGAAAAAAATACAAGTCCCAAAAGCGGGCTGCGCTATTACGATGTTCGCCCGCCGTTTACTAGCCATGGCGGACGAAATCAAAATTTCATTAGCCATCATGCCTCAGCAGAAAGTGGGAGTTAGAACTAAATATCAGGCAGAGAGAATAGGCGAATCAAAGCGTGATTGGCTTACAGATGGCAAGTATGTAAAAAAATGATGATGGGAAATTTGACATCCGTCAAACTACGGTGAATTTTTTTGGTATTTACGAACCCTTCTCTAATATCTTCAACACGGAATCCAAAACGGCAAGAAAAACGTTAGGTAAGTTATAGAAATCTATCAAAGATGTAACTGCAAAAATCTGACTTAAATATTTTTTGTTTTAATAACCGCTGACATTGGTTATTTTTCAGAAAAGAAAAAATGTGTTGTTCACGCGTGCCTGAGCTATTTTGGTGCATCCGGAAATTTTACCATCTTTTTCAAAATTCCTTATCCAGTGTTTCATAAATGAAAGCAGCTCTTGCACTTCTCCAGTAAGCGCCAAAATTATATGTTCAGCTCATTTTACTTCGGCGGATATTATTGCAAATAAGAAAAGAGATGCGAAAACCGCATATCCTTCCTTTATTGGACGGATGGATTCTCCGACGTAATGCAGGGCGTCCATGGTCGCAATATGACAAAAATAACATAACCTTTTATAATTCAGAGTAGGATTTGCAATACTTCAAAACTTCATGACCTATAACTTTACCAAATTGCGCAATAAAATAAAGGTAATTTCTTACCATCACTTTTATATTCCATATCATAATAATTTGTATTTACCTATAAGAATATCGTTTAGAAATTCACTTCCTTTATAAAAATTAACCCATCATCCTTTTTGTAATTGCAGGCCTGATAGACAGGTGTCTCACAACACGTTTTAGTTTTGCTTTGATTCTTCAATTAGGTAATACTTTCATGGAAATATTTAAGAGATCGCACTACTTCAGTGGTGGTTATAGTGAATTTAAATGTATGGGAAAGATATTAAAACTTGGGATTTTGGAGAAACTATAATATTGTGGTTGTAAAATGAATACACATTTGATGTAGAAAAAATATGGGAACAGTTTGTAGAAGTTTATTTAGATACTTACTTGAAAATTTTCATATAAAATCTTTAAAAACAATTTGCGCCCATACATTTTGCTCATTGGTTTCCACCAAGAAAAGTTGAAACTCTTTCTCTCACAACTCTCTGTTTCACTCGTTTTGACAGCAGATTCCCTGCTCATCGCAATCGAAATGTTTTAGAATTTAATCGCAAATGTAACAATTGATTCGAAAACCGATTCATTCAGGATGGGTTGTTGTCTTCGGTTGGAATTCCATCATAAATCAGCCCATATTCCAAATCTCAATCCGAATGTAATAGGGATCTTTAATTTGGAAAAATTGTGCCAGTTTTTCACACTTATTGATAGCAGGTGTCCTTACGAGTACACTCATATCATTCTTAAACCTTAATTATTATTTTCTGATTTTTAAATTAAAAAAAACCAAATTAAATTCAACCAACAAACTGACAGTTGTCCGACTAAATGACGTATCAGCAAATATCTCGTTCGCCTCATTGTTAACCGGGACAGCACCCCACACAGCATGATCTGGTACTTTGTCAATCCGCTAACAGCCTGCCATTCCAAGTTTCATCTGCAAACTATGGTAGATCTGATAAGGCAACCTATAGAGTCGTGCAAGTCGCATGGGTTTGGATGTATTATTGTCCTAAAAGGAAACAAACTAAAAAATGTTTTTTCAATAGTTTCGGGCCTAAAAATTGGAAAAGGACTGAGATATTAACTCACGGTACTAATCTGCATCAGAATATGCCTTAACCCGCACATCCCTAAAGATCCCTATTTAGACTATCAGCACCGGTGCGTAAGCAAATGCGTGTGTATTTTGATTACGCTAAACGATAATAATATATTTAGACACCCGTTTTCGCACCGGTCGTTGGTAAATAGGTTGCCAAAATAATAATCTGTTTTCACACCGGTAGTTGTTATTATAGTTACGTTACATTTTTTTGCAATCATGCAATAAAGTTTTTTTTTTAAAAAATTAATTATATGGATTTAATTCAGTGAAAAAATATAGCTAGAAAGAAAATACATTTATTTATTGAATTCAATCAAATCATTTCAGTAACAAATATCGTTCTCTTTTCCAAAAATAATATTATTGAAATGATTGCAACATTATTCGAACTGGAAATGTTTATTGAGATTAAAAGTTAATTATTGTTTGAATGCAAAAAATGTTCGTACCATTAATTTTGCCGATTGAAGCAATAAACATTGTATAATTGAATTCAATAAGACATTTTTGATCAAATATGTTAAAATTTTCTATGTAATAATAATTATGAGAATTCATAGAATTCTATGAACTAATGTTTGCCCGGCAGTTATTGTCTAAAGCACATACTACGACGGTTCCGAATCAGGAGTGCAATGAAGAAGATCTCATCCTAGATATTACGAACAGACTTGCGGTGAATGAAGCTTTTCGACCATTCAACGATTGTTTTGCGGAACCAGTTTTCACGAACGATTGGTTTCGAAGACTTTCGTTTTTTGTATTTCGAAGCCTTTGAAGAGGAGACAATACTATAATAAAAAGCCAGAGAAAGCTGGGTTTTACTAAATTATGTGAAAGCCATCTGACATACGTCCTTCGGACACTACAGTAAAATATATTCGCATGAGAGAAAATTTGCGCCTTAATCTATGTGAGAATCCTGCTATACCCCAGATAATAGATGTTTAGACAGATTTTTACATAAATTTTTAGCCCAAATGTCCGTCATCTGTGGTAATATTGCAGAGTATAGTTGGGTAAATATATCTGCGTTTTAAGAATTTTCAAAGGCGATTTTGAATCGCAGAGTAGTGGGCTTATTCAGGAATACTTGGTACGCTGGACTGTACCCACTCGAAATGGAAACATTACTGTACAACTTGGGCAGAATAGTATACAGTAAAACAAAAATAATGAAGTGGTAGCATTTTATGCGTGGCTTCAATAATGATATTAACTTGCTGAAGTAAACTGCGTTGTTTTCCGAGGTTGATACATGAGGTTGATTACGTTGATATAGTCATCACATCTCGTCTAACTTAGAACTAGAATCAGGAATCAGTAGTGGTTGGCTCAAATGGCACGTTCCTAATATAGATCCGAGCTTTGTGCTTAAAAGACAATTATCAAAATTCACGTTGAGGGGGAGTTCCAAACCAATATTCACCAAACACATCTAGTGCTCGTGAACAAAAGGAGTATTGCCATCTCTTTCGTGACAGCTATGAACTGCGCTAAGCCAACAATAGTTTCTCTGGACATCAGCAAGCAACAACTAGCCGCTAGTCGGCGCTACTATCGGCCAACAGACTTCTAGTAATCGGTATACGGACTTTTCGTACACCCAGTAAAGTTCAATCGGAAATGAGCCGGAATTCTGGCTGGTTTTAGTCCATATTCCGGCTCCATTGATAAAACCGATTATTACTAAAATATGTCACTAAAGCCGGAATGTAAATTAGAACCAGCCAACATTCCGGCTGAGCTTAACTTGTAGTATTCCGGCGCCAATAACACAACCATTTCCAATTAGAATCGGTTGTATCACTGGAAATGAAATACTAACTACAACTACATCTACTTCAAGAAATAAACATTAAGTGCGTACCCTGGGGCAAATTGATACACACGAATTTGTGGGAAATTGATACAGTGTATCAATTTAATCCAACATTTTGTCATCGATACGGTAATTCCAAAGATGGAATCAAATTATCACTTACTGTTTAAAATTATAAATTTGGTTCCAATTTATCAGTATGGCAAATTACAACACGGAATCTTGCTTTCAAACAATGGTCCTGCGGGGTAGTGCAAAATTCCTAACCAGAGTTTAATATGGTAAACACTTTTAACGCACACTTGAAATTCTACTAGAGCTTCGCCTGTTAAATGCATCGCTTTTTGCGATGCGATGAGCTGAAGCGACAGTAGGTAGCATAAGGTAATGTAATGTTCAGATGTGCTCCTTTGAATATGGTCGATGTACTTCTCAAATCAGTCTGTTAGGTCTGTTTGTCTGTGCATAGACCGAGCCAAAGGATCCTCCGGCGTTTATCATGGCCTGACACAGGTCATATTCATAGGAAGATTAAACAGTCGAACGTTCGAACATTTTTGAGCGTGACGTTTGCTGCTTACCAAATTGGTCGTCAAATCCACATCCATGTATCAACAGTTTGGATAAAATTCTCGGAGTAAGTCAAAAACTATTGAAACGAATTAACAAAAGTAATTATCCTTGAATCATAGAATATTTCTACATTGTTCGACGTGGAATTCTTCTAGTAAATTTGTAATAAAATTTCTTGCAACAATCAATTTTATTGTCCAACAATAAATTAGTTAATTAACATTTCGTGTTACTGTTTCTATGAGCAATATAAGAAATGTTTGAATGTATTAAAATATCAATTTTTATAATGTACTACCGTCCAACCCCGCCATCTCCTTTTTCACAAAATTAGTGAATTTTGAAGTTTTATGGAGAAAGGTTAAAATTTATTGATTTTGTATTGTAATGTCATATTAGACTGTAGTATAAATTATTGTTAAACTACTGTTTTGGTACAATGAAAAAAATGGCTTTTAGTCAACACATTATTATGGTAGTGCATTCACGTTCATACATTTCACTATACACCACAACATCATATTATCCCCCGAAAATATGATGAACCACCGCGTGAAACTAGATGGTGATGATGTAACAGGTGTGATCTGTGTCCGTCCAAGTTCTTTTTAGGTATTCTTTTCTGAACCAAGCGCTGCAGAGTGTGTGGCAAACCATTATGGTCGTTATCTTCCACTTACTATTGGACCTGAATTAAAGACTTTTGCACAAGAAAAATTCACGCATTGCCTTTCTTTTTGAATCTTACTTTCCACAGTTCCATTTGTTCGCAGTGTTTCCTCATACATTCTATGCAGATTTTTAGTTTTTTGATTTGACCCATCAATCTGATCCTGGGACACATCATGACAGCTTGACATAATGCTATATCTACCAGTTCAATCCAAGTTGCTTCGATGCACTTATTTTTACTTTCACGCAGTAAATATACAGCATGATCATAAATAAGTGTTATTGAATTCAAACAAATACTGTTCATTGCATCAAACGACAAAATAATTGGTGTGAATCAAGGTTTGAAAATATATTTTCATTAAAACAACAATAAACTTTTAATTTCAATAATTCTGTCACAGAGAACAGACGTCCATCTTCAGCATTCAACTTGTGTAAAATCTCTAACGGTTTCGAAGGTAGTTTGGATATCTAAACCAGGTGCGCTACTGTCGTCATGATTTTTTGTGGCTGAGTGTGACAGAATTGACAGCGGTTATTCCTCTACCCAGTCAAACTAGTCCGGAACCGATTCGGACTTCCAGCATGAATTCCAGCTCAAATGCGTCAACCGATAGAGTCGGAATCAGTTGTTTTCTTTGAGCTAGATTTCATGCAGAATCCATCCAGGATTTCGAACCGGTTCCGGAATCGATTTGACGGATAGTTGGGATAGGTTGGTGTGGCGGCGCTAGTGTTTTTAGTATATTAATTCAAATGTTTACACACGTTTTTTAAATATTTTTGTTCGATCATGGATGTCTGTTCTCTGTGATTCTGTTGTAATTTCAGTAAACTTTAAATAAGTGTTATTTAATTCAATCATCGCGAGACCCTATTTTTTACATTTTCCTTTGCTTTGCTTCCTTTCTACGAATAGCAACGTTGCCGTCAGTTGGAAGAAGTTATCAAATATACGCACTTGCTATAAACCGAAACGATAAGTTTCCATTTCCCAACCTGTTTACAAACCGCCGGTGCGGTGTCGTGTTATGATGGCGGTTAGCAAATCGCTTTTACCCACGCTCCGGTGCTGTTAGTCTTACTGGGATGAGGATATTTTATGGTACGGACATCTATGTGTCGTCATAAAGAAGCTCTAGTTTCATGTATATTGCCACAAGATGTTTAAAATATGGAAAAGCGCACCCTATCATATAACGTAAGCAGAAACCAAAGAGAATAGGGAAAGAGACGTATAGTGTGATGCCAAAAATACCTTATTGAGCAGACCAATCGTGCAATGTAAATAAACATGTCTAAGCTGACCAACTGTGGGCTAAGAAAAATCCGTACACATTTCATTTCAAAATTTTGAACACAGAGGTTGATTTCTAAGACTGTTTAGTGTTTCTCTTCTTTACTATATTTTACTACAGGCAATGGAATTTTTAACAATGATTTTAGGGGTTGGCATAGCGTAGTTGGTAAATCGATTGGTTCGATTCCCAATCCCGCACAGAAGGTTACAGTTTTTTCAAAAGAGATACCTTCCACGAAAAAAGAGGCAAATGACCCTAATGTTAAAACCTAATCGAAATATTTTCTGGATTCAATGTAAGTGATGAAGCACAAAAATTATATGCCAGAGTTGCCTGTTGTAGTGTCCTGATCAGTTTCCTTCATGTACATTTGTTCTTTAATTTGCAGTTATAATTTATGGAACCAAACTATATTTAGTTTACCATCTAAGTCTAGTTCGACCATTCCGAGACATCGTTTCGTTCTTCGCATTATGTTTTTTAAAAAATCCAGAAAAAATACCTTCTTTTTTTTACATTCTTCATGTTAAGTTCACGACGAACTGAAATTTCTTGCCATTCAGGAAGGTTCTTTGAAATTATATGGGTTTCTGTAGAAAATTAGATATTCCGATCGAAATGAACTTACGAAATTATAACAGACTGTTGCTCAGCACATTGGATAAAATAATTAGGTTTCGAATTAAATTAAATATCCACGACCATCCAATCCCGGGATTATGATTAGAATCTTAGTACAGAGACCAAAGACCCGAAACGCGCACAGATTTTTTTTCAAATTCAAATTTTGGAATAAAAAGGATGTATTCTATACTTCAAATTCACAAAAACAGCTGTTCGTAAGAATAGAGTTCTATACAAATCGACAAATTAAAAATAAAATGCTTATGCGTTTCGAATTCATCTCATCAGTACATGCACGGTTGGATCTTCCTTTCTTCGTTCCAACTGAGAACTCTGGCTTTTGATTTGAAGTTGCACACAGTTTTTACGGTTTTGCAGTTGTCGTTATTGCCTGAACAAGTGTCACAAAGTTGGCAGCCATTTGGGGATCAGGCAACAGAATTGAAGACTGTGTATTGGTATTAATTGTCAGAGATGAGTTTCCTTAACGACTGCTGTTACGTTTTATGATAGTGAGCCGTTTGATCATAGAATATGGAGGTAGGAATCTGTCATTGATAACTGCAAAGCATTATTTGTAAAATAATACTGTCGTGTTTTGTATTGTCGGATCAGGTAGGAAGGACGCAATCTTACCGTGTAATCACCATTGAAATAATCTAGGCATAATTAGTTTTTTCATGTATCCTTTGTAACGATTCCACTTTTCTGTACAGCGATACTTTTAATGACCGTATCACAAGTTCGAGGTGCCGTATCGGGCAGTTGAATCTTGATTTTATCCATAAACACGAGGATATTGAATTTTATTATAGTGCTTCACGATCAACGACATGTTGTAGATTGTTCTGCAAAATGATTTTGTTTGCCTGGCGCAATCTATCGAAAATTATCATTATTGAATGCCTGATATGATGGCATCTGATAGAGGTGACTTTCGCAAGGCTAGGCTATGAAACCTGTAACTAAATATTCCAAAAGCTCGGACTAATACGGAAAGACTCGAAGTCCGTTCTTTGACCAGAGTTCCACTTTTGTTTTTAATATTCACATATCTCGACACTAAACGATCACTTCGGCAAGAATTAAAATATTACAGCAATTGTTGTTCAAATTGGCACTTCCCGACAGATTTTACAATACAGTAATTCCTCCAAGATTCACCCAAAAATCTTTAAAATCGCGAACGACCATCTTCGATACAGTTGAAACATTAGACGTTTTAGCAGCATGGGTGCTGAGCATTTTGCACGCAAAGCAAAGCATTTTGATTCAAGCGCAACACTTTCAAAGGGCCTAAAATTTTTTGCAGGCATCGTTTAAAAAAATGCAAAACACTCCGAGAAAATATTGCAGGGAAATTCTCTTCTTCGCAAAAAACAAATGCTGTATAAAAAGTTGTGAATTTATCAAAAAATTAAATTTTTTTATTATAAACTAAAACTACAAAAAAAACTCATTTTTTAAAAAGTTTTATTTTTTGGTAACGAAAGTCTGAAGAGAATGAAAATATATTTAATGTGATTGCATCGCGGAGAAGTAATTGGTAAAAATGTTTTTCTTGCAACTGCTTTAAATATGTTCCTAAATTTCATACTAACAGGCAGACAAAAACATAATTTTATTACAGAATACGATTCTCATAGATATTTTAAATTTTGTTATCTTTCTTTCTATTTCGAGAGTTTTCCTACTGGAGCTGTAGAGCTGAGTTCACAGTTCACCGCTTCAGTCCAATTGCAGCAGGCCGTGATTCTGATTGTGATATCGACTGTACGGTTCAGTTGTGCAGTGGAATGAACTTGACGATCGCGTTGGAATGAGCGTTTATTTGTGTGCGCTTGAGACCGCGTTAATCGGATTAGAAGTGCTGTAGGGGTTACTAAATCATTGGGGTCGTTTTCGTGTTTATGAAATCTTGGGCGTAGTTGTACATGGATGATCGCGATTGTATCTTTGTGTACCCTCGCGAAGGGCTCGAGCGTTTGGATGTTATAGTGTTCGATTGCGTGGGCGTTTGTTTGTCGCGTAGATGTTTGTGTGCCGCGTGTGCTAGCGTGTCACTTCGCATGCTTAAATTCGATTTTAAAAACGGGTATCATATTTGCGTGTGTTCTTGGATGATCGCACGGACCGTTAATGTAATACTTAATTTTCAGTTTATTGTTCAGATGCTAGAAGAGAGTGAGTTCTCTATCACTATCAACTCTATCACTAGAGTTCCCGGTCATGTATTGTATTGTCTAGTAGATATTAGCGTCGTTTTTCTGATTAGTCCAGCTGAGGGCATGGACCTAGGCGGCTAGGGCCGAGAGGAAGAATTTCCGGACATAACCAATTCATGATCGCGCGAACACAAACGTATGTAGGCTCATTCTTCAGACCGCGTTTGCAAATTTATAAGTGCTAGAACGTTCACTTAGTCACCGGAGTGTTATCCTGTTTGTAAGATCGTAAGCGTAGGTATGCGTCGATTGTAAGATTTTTTTTTTGTAAAATATGTTTATTTGTCGGTTTTGTTATAGTTAAAATGTTATCACAAAATAAATTGTTTTGGTGTTAATTAAGAATTTGGAACTCGAAGTCCAAATTACTTGCATTCACCCTAACGTCTAGGTTGTTCTGAATGAAGGAAATGTAGCAAAACAAAAGTTTGAGGACTTTTGTTCTTGTTGTCGCCGTAAATCGTTCTAATGAAGGTCTCATCAATTCGTCGTTTTGTAAACGCCGTCCGCCGGTCACCACCAGCACTTTTTCTCGTAGTAGTGTGTAAGCCTCTTGTACTCTGTCGCACTCGAAAAATTTGTGCTGTATGGTTTCCACTGGTTCTACACAGTACAGGCAGTTCTCACCGTCTGTTCTCCTCATAGTGTGTAGTAGTCGTCTGTGTGGGACTTTTTGGTTTACCCACATGAACAATACACTGCGTTGCTCGGGAAGAAGCGCACGGGAGGATATATTCTTCCATATGCGTCTCCAGTTTGCTCCCGGGTTGGAAATTTCCACTTTGGCTCTGTCGGTGCGCTCAATGAAGAAGCGGGTAATTAGATCGGTGGTTGGGCTTTGGCGAATTTGGATAGGAAGTGTTGGGATGTTTGCTAGGATAGTTTTTAGGCAGGGAAGAGAAATTGCTCGCGGTGGATTTGCTTGGTAAAGGAAGGAAGAGTAATAGGGGAGGGATTCAATCTCTTGTAAGTGGCGATTTATCAGCAGCGCTTTACATTTTATCGCAGGCAGTTGTAGTTTTAAACCGCCGTGATCTTTGCTGCGTGCTAGTTGCTGCATAGGTACTGTCGCACATGCGCCACAGAAGAGGTAGGACCCCATGGTAGCTGTAAGTTTAGCCACTTGAGCTGTTGTCGGTTGTAAATTTGCTGCCATGTACCATATCTTCGATGAAATGAAGGTATTTAGTAGTGTGACTTTTTGGTGTAGGGTCAGCATGCGCAGCGAGTGCATCCATACTTGGCGAGCAAAGTTCGTCGTGAGGATGTCCCAGTTTAGCGATGTCATTTCCCTGACCGAGTTGGTAAAAATTATACCCAAGATTTTTATACTGTTTTCGGTCCTGAGCCACGGTACTGATATTTGATTTACCGTGAACCCCACATCAATTGCTGTCGTTTTTGATTCGTTCAAGCGGGCGCCTGCGACTCGTTCGAATCGCTTGAACAAAGCCCGCATTTCGTTCAGCTGGTTTGCGGTACTGACGATGGCGCTGATGTCGTCTGCATATGCAACCATTAGATCCGTTCCACACACCTGTTTTAGGCGTCGTAGAAGCGGTTCCAGGTATATTCCAAAGAGATGGCTGGCCAGAGGATCACCCTGCCGAACTGATCGCTGGATGGGGAAGGGTGCCGACAGGTGTCCATTGATTAGCAGCCTCGATGATGATGCTGCTGCTATGCGGGAAAGTAGCTCTACCAGAGCCGCGTTGAAACCCAGCGATCGCATGGTCTAAAACAAAAAGTTGTGATTGACTCGGTCAAACGCGTGGTCGAGGTCGAATGAAACCAATTTTCCTCCTCGCTTGTTGGCTTTTAGTTGAGCGATCTTATCTTTCAAGGCCAGGGTGGCTTGAAAAATATTCCTGTTTGGGTGTGAACATTTTTGCACGTCGGTCAGCACGCTGTGGGAACGAAGAACGTTTTCAAGACGCTGTTTGAGGATCCGAGAGAGAATTTTATAGTCGTAATTTATCAGACTTATTGGCCTGTACGCACGAGCGGTGTCGCATGCCCCTCGTTTTTTCGCCAGTACGATTACCCCATCGACGAACTGGGCTGGAATGTTTGATCTAATAGCCTCATTCAATACCAAGTTTAATTCACGGTGGATGACGTCAAAAGTTCGCAGGTAGAATTCTTTCTGCAATCCATCAGGCCCTGGCGATTTTCTGGAGGCACTGGTGCGGATGGCAGTTAGAATTTCAACAGTCGTGATTTCATTCATGGTGGCTTCATTTTCGATATCGGTCTCTGGGATGACTCGTTCGCATTGGAAGGGACTGTCGCTTTGTGGTTCTTCCACATCGGCTCGTGCGTATAGGTCAGTAAAATATTGAACCATGTGGTTCTGGATGGCAGTTGAATTGTCGATGATTTCGTCTCTCTCATTCCGTAGGTGTTCGATGATTGTTCTTCGTTTTTCTCGCTCCCCCAGCTGGTAGGTTGAGATAGGTTCTCCCGCCACGCGTGTTTCGTTGATTCTCACGAACATCTCTGAGAAGTGGCGCTGATGTGAAAGCATTTCAGCTTTTAGTCGGTCGATGGTGGGAAGCATTGCACGATTGTTTTGGTAGCTGTCGTATGCCTGCCGTAGTAACCCGTAAATACGTTGTTGCTCGCAATGGAAAATGTTGAATGCGATTTTTGATTTCCATCAAAAAATGATTTTATTTTAGGTTTGGCACACGACAGCCACCAATCCATCCACGACGGAAAGTTACGGCGCTGGCGAGTCCAATATTGCCATTGAATTTGGAACTCGTCGATATTTGCGGTGCTCAAGAGATGGGGACGGAGAGACCAAAACCCGCGACCATGTGCTCGGTCGGGGAGAGGAAGGCATATTCTCACGGTGACTGCTTTGTGGTCTGAGAAACAGCAGACATGGGCGGCTGTTGTTCTCAGCTGATTTCTAAGCCCTGCGCTGACGTATATGCGATCGAGTCTGGAGGAAGAGTTGTGTGTAATGTAAGTGTATTCGATCTCTCGGGGTCGGAGTTGCTGCCACACGTCTTGTAGATGTAGCTGTTGGATGGTCGCTTGTAGAGCGGGGCTGGAATTATTTCCCGTCGCGTCGCACGCTCGCAGCACGCTGTTGAAATCGCCTCCCAGGATGGTGTGTGCGGTTCGGTGGCGAAGGTAGTAGGCGATCGTTGTGTTGAAGAAGCGCTCTCGTTCGGCTCGTTGAGCAGATCCCGACGGGGCATACAAATTGCACAGTGTGATGTTATTTGCGCGCAAAGCAAGCAATCTTCCGTCCAGGCTCTTCTCTACGTGTGAGAATTTAATGTGTTCTTTGAGCGCAATTGCCGTTCCTCTCCTCGCATGGTCAACGTTGCAGACGACGTTGTAACCGGGTATGGTGAGTTGTTCGTTTTCAACCTCCTGTAGCAACACGATGTCAAGGTCCATCGAGCGAACAAATGTGCGTAGGGCGTTGAGTTTGGTAGTGTTGGTGATTGTGTTGATGTTGATGGTTCCGATGTTACAACTGACGAAGTCCATTGTTTACATTTCTTCGTCGGAGATCTGGACGCGTCCGTGTTCGATGGTGGTGAAATCGTCTTCGCCGTGTCGCATTTTCTTCCCCGGCGGCAGTCTGCGTGAGCGTCGGTGGCTAACCGAAGCTTGAGAGCTGTCTGTCTCGTTTCCATCGCTTTTGCGCTGTGTGACGACGTTTGCGATTGTGGCTAGGGCCGAGAGAGGTTGGATGGTCGCTTGAGTTGCTGTGGGTTTCTGATTGGTGGTGGTTGGCGCCGCCGGTGTTTTTCTGCTGTGCGGCTGTAGATCGTGTCTCGATGGCTTCTCGACGTTTTGTTTGACTGGCTGTCAACGGCTCTCGTGTCGGGGGTTTTGATCCCGATGATTGTAGTGGTTCGCCCGACTTGGGTAGGTTTTTGTTCGGTTTTACCGGTCCTTTCTGCTGTACATGCATTTTTGCCACGTTTGCGTATGACTGGTCGGCTGAAAGTTTCTGTACAAGCAGTTTTTTATTTTGCACACATGGAATGCCGATGTGTGCAAATTCTCGGCAGTGTAGGCAAGTTTGCCGCTGCCCCTTGTATCCGACTGCGGTGTCTTCTCCCTGGATCGTGACGAGAGAAGGAATATTCTTCTTCACCACCATCCGAGCGACACGAACGCCGGTCTTCACACCTTCGAAAGGGCCATAGCGATTGTCCCACAGGAGGTCACGAACGTTGAGTACTTCACCGTATTCGGCTAGGAAAGCCGATATTTGTTCGTTGGTGATGTCTTCGGGTAGGTCAAAGATCTGCACCTCCACCGCCCCGTCCTCCATCATAATCCGCAGCTTGTGTGTTTTGCCGTCGATTGTAAACTCGTGTTTACTATCGTGTTCTTCGATGATCTTTTCTGCCAGGGCAAGGTTGTTGACCTTCACGAAGGTACAGCCCAGCCTTCTGCTTGGCTGAATTTGTAACACATTATCTCGCGTGAGACCGAGTTCTTTCCCGACAAGTTTTAAGATTACATCGTGGGAAAGGTGTTTCGGAAACTGCGAATAGTCTACGCGAAACGTGTTTTCGCGCATGGCGGAAAGGTACTGTCGCGATGAAAGCGCAATGCTTTAAAGCACCGATGAAAAATTGGCAAATAAACGAGTGGTATAGTTCGTGAGCAAACTTTCGGTTTAACGCGTCCGAGATAAATCGACCGATCAGCACGGAGGCTTGCTGCTAACTATAAGATCGTAAGCGTAGGTATGCGCTCAAGCGTTTGTATGTGAACGTGTTTGTCGCGTGTGCTAGCGTGTATGTAACTTCTCGTGTATAAATTCAGTTTTATAACCGTGTGGCTAGACGCATATTTGCGTGTATTTTTGAACGATCGCGCGCGGTTTCTGAATCTGATACTTAATTTGCAATGTATGGTTCATATCCTAAGAGAGTGAGTTCTCCCATATTACTAGAGTTACCGGTTATGGCCAAAGAGGCATCCACGTAATATAAAATCACCCCAATAACTGAAATAGAAGTAACAAATCTCATCACAACAACATACAGCAGTAAATATGGCCGGTTTTTGATACAAACAAGCCTGATATATAACACAATTCCTATTATGCCGCTATTCTATTATGTATCGCTGAGGTTTCAATTTTTGGGTTGTAACCGGGGTTTTCCCCAAATCATTTTAACCCGGCTTAAACCTGTTTTTTCGATTGATCGACTATAGAATGTTTGTTTAGCGTTTTTTTTAAAGAATCTTGTATTTAGATTTGAGGGACCGAAAATTAAAGTCGCAAGGATAGCACATGCTTTGTAAAACCCACTTCAACTATCTTAAAATGTTAAAATCGAATATAAACATCAAGCATAAAAATCGGACAGAGATCCTTCAGCATAAGAATCACTTTGAAAATTCTCACTCGAAAAAATTTGCAACCTCCATCAAAATTGGCTTGTGGCTAAATCCGTATAACGTTACATTCATGATTGAAAGTCGGATGAAGAAGATTCCTTTGTAAGAACCCAATATATTAATTACGGATTTTATACCGGTTTTTTTTAATCGACTGTTACATGGAAGAGCTTCTTTTAGCTTCCGATTTTAACATTTTAATATATTTATAGCAGTTACCCTAATAAAAATCAGAATAATCATGTAATGTGTGCTTGTTACTCATTTTAGTTGTTTCACTTTTATCGAAGTTAGATAATTTTTCACCCAAAATTTACTAAATACCTTCCCAAAATTTACTAAACACTTCATTCGGTGAAAACAATGTCGCAATCAGAACTCTCACAAATTGCAATCCGAATTCTTTCGGCCGGTGGTTGATTCGCAGCAAGAAACGCAATCGACTTAGCTCAGCTTGTGTTGGAAAGCTATTTAAATACAAAATTGATAAATAAATGTTGGATCAGCGATCAGACAATGATTATATCGAGAAAGACTTATCAAAATTTTTAGATTCAAACCAATCTTAATGACAATAATACTCATAAATCAAAAAAATACATTAATTTTCAATTATTAAAACATCAAAAACTCAAAAAACCTAAACTTCCCATGAAAAAAACCGTTTTAACCGGGAAAGAAACCTTTCCCCGAAAATTATAAAAACCGGATTTGGTACATCACGGTACGCCATAATTTTATAAACGCACAACATTATACTACGTTCACACTACGAGTTAAAACGTGTTTTATCGCTATCTATGACATCTATGACATGTTTCTTGTTGCTAATTATAATAACGTATTTTAACTCTGTAGCTTCTTTGCACAAGAAGAAATTGATTACGGAATATAAAAGTGAGTGTACACGCATTTTGCACTTGTACTCATCATGTTCCTTGTGTGTATCAAGCTACCCAATCAGTTTATCTGGCTGAAAATCTTACGTAAATATAAAGACTCTATTGTACTTAACAGTCTAGTGCCTGTATCTAATGTTCTTCGAGTATGATTAATTTTTTTTTGTTAATCTATGTAAATGGAAAATTTTAGAGAGTTCCAGAATCCACTGCATATTTTAATTGTATTATATCTAAGAACTACAGAATACAATCAAACTGCAGTGGTAATAATTTGGTTCCGAAAAAAATTAAAAATAGAAATTGTATAATTCGGATCATATTGAGATACCTTCATAGGAGGCAAATTGAGTTGAACCAAATGTGTACATCGAGCACTATATTTTTCATAACGGAAATTAATCGGGTAAATTGCGTTTCGACTTAGATAGAACGACTTGGCGGCTGCCAGACACTGATTTTCAAAATACCACCCAACTTGGGAGAACGAGTTAAACAACTAGTCGAGGCGGATAGTGAGACAGATAAAAGTTAAATTTTTTCTTTTATGTTAGAAAAAATCGCAAAGTTTGCTTAGTTTCACAGCTTATGAGAAAATTTACAAAAATCAAGTTTTTAGCACTCTCCTTGTTCACCGGTTTCCATTTGCTAACAAAAATTGCATTTCTGGAACCTGGGAAACTAGTTTGCAACATTATTTAGTCTGTTTCCATTTGTGGAAGATTTTTTGTTGTCCCGGGAGTACTTCCACTTCCACTGAAATTGGAAATTCCGTACAAATTCCGGACAAATCTGTACAAGTATTTTTTCCGGACACACGACCAAAAATCCGTACTGTCCTCCCAAATTCCGTACGGTTGGTCAGCTTACTCATGTCTGAGTTAGAGGAGATAAGTATTGTGCATCTATCAAAAAAGAAATTTGAGTTTTCGTCAGAATTTAGTTCAATCGTGATTGTAAGGTGCATTCTAGAGTATATGTATGAGTAAAAACAAGCTTTAGAATTATTTCATCTCTTTGTTTCGAAATGCACATCTTTTGATAAACAAATTCAACGATCGACGTACGGTTTGTTTTCAAAATATAATAGGAGTCATTTAAAGTGCTGCCTGTGGAAGCGGTTGCCAAAATTCTAGTGTTAAAATCATCATAAAGGGAGTGTTGCCGTTTTGACTGATTTTCACTCTTCGTCTCTTTCTCTATTCCCTTTGGCAGAAACGACATAAACTACTCAATAGGGATCTTTAGGGATGTGCGGGTTAAGGCATATTCTGATGCATATTAGTACCGTGAGTTTATATCTCAGTCCTTTTCCTATTTTTAGGCCCGAAACTATTGAAAAAAATATTTTTTAGTTTGTTTCCTTTTAGGACAATAACACATCCAAACCCATGCGACTTGCACGACTCTATAGGTTGCCTTATCAGATCTACTATAGTTTGCAGATGAAACTTGGAATGGCAGGCTGTTAGCGGATTGACAAAGTACCAGATCATGCTGTGTGGGGTGCTGTCCCGGTTAACAATGAGGCGAACGAGATATTTGCTGATACGTCATTTAGTCGGACAACTGTCAGTTTGTTGGTTGAATTTAATTTGTTTTTTTTTTTAATTTAAAAATCAGAAAATAATAATTAAGGTTTAAGAATGATATGAGTGTACTCGTAAGGACACCTGCTATCAATAAATGTGAAAAACTGGCACAATTTTTCCAAATTAAAGATCCCTATTGGCTATCAAACGTGAAACTTTTTTGCTCGATGCGCCAACTGGATTTCATTTTCGGTACTAGTCAAATGATGAAAACATTTTCTTGCATTGATGGTATAGGATGGTTTTTTTTTTTTTTTCAATTTGTTTATTTGATAAGGCACGTATGCGTTAGCTTAAAGGTGCCATTTTTGCATTGTTTTACATTTTGAATTTCTTAAAACTAGGGGGTTACACATTTCAATATTATTTTGTTTTATATAATGAAACTAAAAAAAAAAAACTTTACAGCTAACTTATACATATAAAAGAGGGTATAATATAATATTCGTAAGATTTGGGGGACGGGTCATTTTGTGTGTTCTTTGTATAGTAATTCACTTTATGATTTTTAGAAGGGAGATTGTAGGAGAAATTAATTATTAACTAAGCGGAACATTTTACAAGTTTATTAACTAGAAATAACTAGAAAGAGTGGTTCAAGATTAAGGGGAATTAATTAGGGCTATTTTAAAGTAGTGGTACTGTTGGGCATTTCTTAACGAGATTAAATATTGATCAACTAAAACTAAGCACTTAAGTTTTGGGAATATATTCAAGGGGAGAAGGGGATGAAGTCATACATCTGTGTATCAGAGACATGGGAGGGAGAGCGGACAAGGCTGAAGGGAGGGGGGGGGGGGGTGAGATATAAACTTTCAGTTTCCGGCATCAGGAATTAACGGCCAGGATTACAGATTCGAACGGATTGATCAACTAACACTAGAAGATAGGAGGGCACATAAGTTTTGGGAAGATATTCAAGGGGAGAAGGGGTGAAGTCATACATCTGTGTATCAGAGACATGGGAGAGAGGGTGGACAAGGCTGAACAGGGGGGGGGGGATATAAACTTTCAGTTTCCGGTATCAGGAATCAACGACCAGGATTACAGATTCGAACGGATGTATCAAGTATTGGGACGCCGGGCGGTTTTCCTCGAGCCGGCAGGGGTTCCTCCAGACGATTTCGTAGTACGGCTCAGATACGGATGGGGAACACACCGCGCTGCGTGTGTGATGTTGTACTGTAGATCTCGTGTTGTTGGTTCATTCGACAGATATTTTGTCTCGTCTTGGAGTCGTATCAAACCATCGTTGGGGTACGGTAGGCGGAAGAGGGCACTTCTGGGAATAATAAGAGAAAAGATAGGGGCATTTAAATTTGGATATTGATGGTTTTGAGGAACGTGTATATAAGGGACATGTAGAGAATATCGCGGCTTGCTAGTACATCTCGAACCGGGACATTGGGTGATCTTCCTCGGGCCCGAAGGGAATCGAATAGTTGAGATCTGGCAGAACAGTACTCGGCGCATGCCCAGACAACATGTTCGATTTCGTGATAACCGTTGCCACAAGCGCAGATACCGCTATCCACGAGCCCAATACGCCGGAGATGTGCGTCCAGCGTGTAGTGATTGGACATGAGCCGAGACATCACGCGAATGAAATCCCGACCCACATCCATCCCTCTGAACCAAGGTTTCGTCGATACCTTAGGGATTATCGAATGTAGCCACCTTCCCAGTTCACCATTGCTCCATGAAGTTTGCCAACTTTCGAGGGTTCTCTGATGAGTGATACTGAAAAATTCGCTGAAGCTAATTGGTCTTTCATATATGTCACCTTGTAAAGCGCCCGCCTTAGCTAAAGAGTCCGCTTCTTCATTACCTGGAATGGAGCAATGCGAGGGAACCCAAACTAAGGTAATCTTGTACGATCTTACAGACAAAGCACGCAGGCGCTCCCAGATTTTCCCCAGAAAATATGGAATGTGCTTTCTAGGTTTCATTGAACGGAGAGCCTCGATTGAGCTGAGGCTATCCGAGACAATAAAGTAATGATCGGTGGGCAAAGTATCAATGATCCCAAGGGTATACTGAATAGCAGCAAGTTCTGCGACGTAAACTGAAGCAGGATCATTGAGTTTGAATGAGGCGGTGAGGTTTTGATTGAATATACCGAAGCCAGTGGAGCCGTCGAGGCTTGACCCGTCGGTGTAAAACATCTTGTTGCAGTCGACTTCTCGAAATTTACTATGAAAGATGCTTGGGATCACTTGCGGACGTATGTGATCCGGGATTCCACGAATCTCGTCTTTCATGGATGTGTCGAAGAATACAGTTGAATCAGAAGCATGAAAGAGATTGACACGGTTGGGATAGTATGAAGAAGAATTGATATTTTGTGCCATGTAATCGAAGTACATGGACATAAATCGGGTTTGAGAATTGAGCTCGACAAGCCTTTCGAAATTTGCAATTACTAACGGGTTCAAGATATCGCATCGGATGAGCAATCGATATGAGAGTTCCCAAAATCGATTTTTCAGCGGAAGGACGCCCGCCAGCACTTCGAGACTCATCGTATGGGTCGAGTGCATGCAACCCAAAGCAATACGCAAACAACAATATTGGATTCGCTCTAGTTTGATGAAATGTATGTTCGCAGCGGAGCGGAAACAGAAACTCCCGTACTCCATCACCGACAATATTGTTGTTTGGTACAGCCGATATAGGATGGTTGTTCTATTTCAATTGTTTTAAAATAAATATCACATAGTTTCACAAAAAGCTTGATTACAAGTGATAAGAAAACACTCGTTCTTTCGTTTGACACCAAAATATTCAGTTGAACTCAATATTTTATTACGAATTATTGAGATCCGGAATTATTTTTGTATTGTTGAGGTTAGGTTGGTTGTTTTAGATATGGAAAATGTTTATCTAGAAATTGGACTTATTAGTGGATAACTTTGACTACCAACAACTACACTCTTTAATCCAGTGATTTTTCATTCGTTATCGAGCACTCAGTCGAGATAGAAGTCTTTTGTCATCGGTCCGTACACTCTATAGCGACAAATAGTGTTAATCCGCGTTCAAGGTTATTTGCACACTCTACGCCTAGTTGAGGTTTCAGTATTTTTTCCCTTCTTTTGTGTTTCTGTTTCTGTACCGTTAGCCGGTCAGTGAAGTGAAGCAGTGTTCTTCTAGTAAGCCGTCTGGATACCGTTACCTACACAAGCTAAGTATTAGTTTTCGATTCCCCTTCTTGGTTGTCTTAATAACGTGCACTGGGCAATAGGCCCGTGCAAAAATGACTTCCCCTGACGGCGGTTCGTCTCAAGGTGAGATGGACGTCGAAACAAAATCGGCTCCCCGGCTCAAAGTATATCCGAGCTCGGCTACCGGGCCATTTGTGATCTTCTTTCGGACCAAAGAAAAAAAGTGTTTGAATCTGTTGGAGATTTCTCGCGTTCTGACAGACCGGTATTCGGCCGTGACAGAAATATCGAAAATTCGCCCTGATAAACTTCGGGTGGTTGTTAACAGTTCAACTCAGGCAAATGATATTGCTGGCTACGAGCCCTTTACGAGGGAGTACAGGGTGTATATTCCAGCTAGCAGGGTTGAAGTCAGTGGGGTCGTTTCCGATTCGAGTCTGAATTGCGAGGACCTGCTAAAATATGGGACTGGCTGTTTCAAAGACCCCATGCTTAAGCCAGTGAAGATACTGGAATGCAAACGTTTGCATTCAGCATCAGTCGCAGCTGACGGGAAGAAAACATACGTCAACTCAGACTCTTATCGGGTGACCTTCGCCGGCTCTGCCCTGCCCAATTACCTCCTCTTTGACAAGGTTCGTCTACCTGTTCGTCTCTTTGTGTCGCGGGTCATGAACTGTACTAATTGCAAAGAATTGGGACACACAGCCTCCCATTGTAGCAATAAAGCCCGCTGTGGGAAATGCGGTGGGAATCATGCGGATGATTCCTGTGGTAGAGATGTCGAAAAGTGTCTCTACTGTGGGGGAAACCCACATGATCTCCCTTCATGTCCCGCGTACAAACAGCGCGAGGAAAATCTTAAGCGTTCCCTTCAGGGACGCTCTAAGCGATCTTTTGCAGAAATGCTTAAGATAGCTACGCCACCTGTCTCTACGAACATCTTTACCAACTTGTCTACTGACGAAGGCGACTGTGATGAACCCCAGGAGGGAACATCTTCTGCTGTGCCTAGAAGTAGTAGAAAAAGGAAGAACATTTCCTCTTCCAAGCTTCGTCGTAAAGGCCAGAAGGTGTCTCTTCATGGTTCCCCTAAAATAACTACTCAAGGAAGTACTGTTGTAAAACCGAAGCAAGTCGCTCCCGGTCTCAGTAACCTGAGCTCAGAAAAGGAGTTCCCAGCACTTCCAGGAACATCAAAAACCCCAAGTGTTTCCATATTTCAGCCAGAGAAAAAAACAGTGCTGGCTTAATAAATTTCTCTGACATTGTGGACCGTATTCCTACAGCGTTGAACATTTCTGACCCCCTTAAAAGTATCTTGATAAGCTTTCTCCCCGCAAAAAAAAACATTCTTGATGCAGTTCACTGCGAAATGGCCCCTCCTTTCAGCGATTGTATCCTTCGATGGCTAATTCATCGAACGAGGTCAAGGATTTAATCACTGTTCTACAGTGGAATTGCAGAAGTATTATCCCGAAAATCGATTCGTTTAAAATCTTACTAAATAATTTGAGATGCGATGCATTTGCCCTATGCGAGACATGGCTCACTTCAGAAATAACCCTACACTTTCACGATTTTAATATTATTCGCTTGGATCGAGAAGACTCTTACGGAGGAGTACTTTTGGGGATCAAAAAGTGCTATTCTTTCAATCGGATCGACCTCCCCTCGACACCAGGCATTGAAGTTGTCGCTTGCCAAACCAGAATTAAAGGCAAAGACCTTTGCATTGCTTCCACCTACATCCCCCCTAGAACCTCAGTTAGCCACCGACGGCTTTGCGATATTGCGGAACTCCTCCCCGCACCGAGGCTAGCTTTAGGTGACTTCAACTCCCACGGCACGGCATGGGGTTGCCTTCATGACGATAATCGATCTACCCTACTCCATGAGCTTTGCGACAACTTCAATATGACCATTTTGAATACGGGTGAAATGACACGGATTCCTGCCCCTCCAGCGCGTCCGAGCGCCTTAGACCTGTCCCTCTGCTCGACATCGCTGCGGTTAGATTGCATGTGGAAGGTAGTCTCTGATCCCCACGGCAGCGACCATCTGCCAATCGTAATTAATATTGCTAACGGTTCAGGGCCACCGAATACAATCAATGTTTCGTATGACCTCACACGAAATATTGATTGGAAGAGCTACGCGTCCGCGATATCCGAAAAAGTAGAATCGACACAAGAGCTTCCTCCGGAGGAAGAGTACGGGTTCCTGGCTGGCTTGATTCTCGATACCGCGATTCAAGCTCAGACTAAACGCGTACCAGACGCGAATTCACGCGGGCGTCCTCCCAATCCATGGTGGGACAAAGAGTGCTCAGACGTGTACGCGGAGAAGGCCGCTGCGTATAAGACCTTCCGGGACGACGGGCTGCCAGCTAGCTACCGACAGTACGCGATGGCGGAAACGCGCATGAAGAGTTTGATAAAAGCCAAAAAACGTAGCTACTGGCGCCGGTTCGTCGACGGACTAACGAGAGAAACATCGATGAGCACTCTTTGGAGTACGGCCCGGCGCTTACGAAACCGAAACAGTACTAATGAGAGCGTGGAATATTCAAACCGTTGGATATTCGATTTTGCCAAGAAGGTTTGTCCGGATTCCGCCCCGGCACAGAAGATCTACCGCGCCGCGTCCCCTCACAATAACGCGAACGAAACACCGTTTTCGATGGTGGAGTTCTCACTTGCTCTCTTATCATGTTACAATAAAGCCCCAGGGCCAGACAGAATCAAATTTAACTTGTTAAAGAATCTGCCAGACTCTGCCAAGAGACGCTTGTTGAATTTATTTAATAAGTTTCTTGCGGGTAATATTGTCCCTCATGACTGGAGGCAAGTGAAGGTCATCGCCATTCAAAAACCAGGAAAACCAGCCTCCGACCACAACTCGTATCGACCGATTGCAATGCTGTCCTGTATCCGAAAGTTGTTCGAGAAAATGATCTTGTTTCGCCTCGATAATTGGGTTGAAGCAAATGGCTTACTGTCAGATACACAATTTGGTTTCCGCAAAGGCAAAGGGACGAACGATTGTCTTGCGTTGCTCTCAACAGAAATTCAAATGGCTTATGCTAGCAAAGAGCAGATGGCATCAGTTTTCCTAGATATAAAGGGGGCTTTTGATTCAGTTTCTATCAAAATTCTTTATGAGAAGCTGCACCAGCATGGTCTTTCACCGACTCTAAACAACTTTTTGCTAAAGTTGCTGTCTGAAAAACATATGCATTTTTCGCATGGTGATTTATCGACATCACGAATTAGCTACATGGGTCTTCCCCAGGGCTCATGTCTAAGCCCCCTTCTCTATAACTTTTACGTGAATGACATTGACGAATGTCTTGTCAATTCCTGCACGCTAAGGCAGCTTGCAGATGACGGTGTGGTCTCTATTACAGGTCCCAAAGCCGTCGATCTGCAAGGACCATTGCAAGATACCTTGGACAATTTGTCTGCTTGGGCCCTCCAGCTAGGTATCGAGTTCTCCACGGAGAAAACTGAGCTAGTCGTATTTTCAAGGAAGCGTGAACCAGCACAACTACAGCTTCAATTAATGGGTCAAACTATTGCTCAGGTTTCAACTTTCAAATATTTAGGGGTCTGGTTCGACTCTAAAGGAACCTGGGGATGTCACATTAGGTATCTGAAACAGAAGTGTCAGCAAAGGATCAACTTTCTCCGTACAATAACCGGAACATGGTGGGGTGCCCACCCAGGAGACCTGATCAGGCTGTACCAAACAACAATATTGTCGGTGATGGAGTACGGGAGTTTCTGTTTCCGCTCCGCTGCGAACATACATTTCATCAAACTGGAGCGGATCCAATATTGTTGTTTGCATATTGCTTTGGGTTGCATGCACTCGACACATACGATGAGTTTAGAAGTGCTGGCGGGCGTCCTTCCGCTGAAAAATCGATTTTGGGAACTCTCATATCGATTGCTCATCCGATGCGATATCTTGAACCCGTTAGTAATTGCAAATTTCGAAAGGCTTGTCGAGCTCAATTCTCAAACCCGATTTATGTCCTTGTACTTCGATTACATGGCACAAAATATCAATCCTTCTTCATACTATCCCAACCGTGTCAATCTCTTTCATGCTTCTGATTCAACTGTATTCTTCGACACATCCATGAAAGACGAGATTCGTGGAATCCCGGATCACATACGTCCGCAAGTGATCCCAAGCATCTTTCATAGTAAATTTCGAGAAGTCGACTGCAACAAGATGTTTTACACCGACGGGTCAAGCCTCGACGGCTCCACTGGCTTCGGTATATTCAATCAAAACCTCACCGCCTCATTCAAACTCAATGATCCTGCTTCAGTTTACGTCGCAGAACTTGCTGCTATTCAGTATACCCTTGGGATCATTGATACTTTGCCCACCGATCATTACTTTATTGTCTCGGATAGCCTCAGCTCAATCGAGGCTCTCCGTTCAATGAAACCTAGAAAGCACATTCCATATTTTCTGGGGAAAATCTGGGAGCGCCTGCGTGCTTTGTCTGTAAGATCGTACAAGATTACCTTAGTTTGGGTTCCCTCGCATTGCTCCATTCCAGGTAATGAAGAAGCGGACTCTTTAGCTAAGGCGGGCGCTTTACAAGGTGACATATATGAAAGACCAATTAGCTTCAGCGAATTTTTCAGTATCACTCATCAGAGAACCCTCGAAAGTTGGCAAACTTCATGGAGCAATGGTGAACTGGGAAGATGGCTACATTCGATAATCCCTAAGGTATCGACGAAACCTTGGTTCAGAGGGATGGATGTGGGTCGGGATTTCATTCGCGTGATGTCTCGGCTCATGTCCAATCACTACACGCTGGACGCACATCTCCGGCGTATTGGGCTCGTGGATAGCGGTATCTGCGCTTGTGGCAACGGTTATCACGAAATCGAACATGTTGTCTGGGCATGCGCCGAGTACTGTTCTGCCAGATCTCAACTATTCGATTCCCTTCGGGCCCGAGGAAGATCATCCAATGTCCCGGTTCGAGATGTACTAGCAAGCCGCGATATTCTCTACATGTTCCTTATATACACGTTCCTCAAAACCATCAATATCCAAATTTAAATGCCCCTATCTTTTCTCTTATTATTCCCAGAAGTGCCCTCTTCCGCCTACCGTACCCCAACGATGGTTTGATACGACTCCAAGACGAGACAAAACATCTGTCGAATGAACCAACAACACGAGATCTACAGTACAACATCACACACGCAGCGCGGTGTGTTCCCGATCCGTATCTGAGCCGTACTACGAAATCGTCTGGACGAACCCCTGCCGGCTCGAGGAAAACCGCCCGGCGTCCCAATACTCGATACATCCGTTCGAATTTGTAATCCTGGTCGTTGATTCCTGATGCCGGAAACTGAAAGTTTATATCCCCCCCCCCCCGTTCAGCCTTGTCCACCCTCTCCCATGTCTCTGATACACAGATGCATGACTTCACCGCTTCTCCCCTTGAATATCTTCCCAAAACTTATGTGCCCCCTATCTTCTAGTGTTAGTTGATCAATCCGTTCGAATCTGTAATCCTGGCCGTTAATTCCTGATGCCGGAAACTGAAAGTTTATATCTCACCCCTCCCCCCCCCTTCAGCCTTGTCCGCTCTCCCTCCCATGTCTCTGATACACAGATGTATGACTTCACCCCCTTCTCCCCTTGAATATATTCCCAAAACTTAAGTGCTTAGTTTTAGTTGATCAATATTTAATCTCGTTAAGAAATGCCCAACAGTACCACTACTTTGAAATAGCCCTAATTAATTCCCCTTAATCTTGAACCACTCTTTCTAGTTATTTCTAGTTAATAAGCTTGTAAAATGTTCCGCTTCGTTATAATTAATTTCACCCACAATCTCCCTTCTAAAAATCATAAAGTGAATTACTATACAAAGAACACACAAAATGACCAGTCCCCCTAATCTTACGAATATTATATTATACCCTCTTTTATATGTATAAGTTAGCTGTAAAGTTTTTTTTAGTTTCATTATATAAAACAAAATAATTTTGAAATGTGTAACCCCCTAGTTTTAAGAAATTCAAAATGTAAAACAATGAAAAAATGGCACCTTTAAGCTAACGCATACGTGCCTTATCCAATAAACAAATTGAAAAAAAAATCCAGTGATTTTTGCCCACCTTCGTGTTTTCTATCGAAATTTAAATCTCTGAATTTCATTTTAGGCTGTGAACCATTTGGCGATTTTCTTTAACTTTTAGTTAAAATTTGACAGTTCGAAAGTTCTTTTCTCTTGAATGGAAAAATTTAACCGAGAGAGCGAACCATTTCAAAAGTTGACATATGGATAGTTATTTAGAATTGACAGCTGCGATGACCACAAATTGGTAGAGGTGTGAACTAGGGGCAGATCACTTGTGATGCATTTTTTTAAATCAGCGAAATTAAATGCATTTATTTCCATCAAAATAGAAATTCATAATGTATTTTGCGTTGCGTGCAATGTTTTTGCGTTGCGTGCAATGTTGTTTGCGTTGCGTGTAAGACGTCAAAACCCTACAGAAAAACTAGCCCAGTTAAGCTCAGCCGGAAATGAACCGGAATTCTGGCTGGTTCCAGTTCGTATTCCGGCTCCAGTGACACAACCGATTCTAGTTAGAATCGGTTGTTGCACTGGAGCCGGAATACGAACTGGAACCAGCCAGAATTCCAGTTCATTTCCGGCTGAACTTTACAGGGAGCCCTACATTTAACAAAACGTCGAACAAAGTGGATCAGTGTAGGACGTTTGTTAAACAAACTTCTGCGAGGCAGTGCAAAGCTGATGCAAAAATGGAAATTAAATGCATTTTTTTTCAATTTGATGCAAATTTGTTATATATTCTTAGAGTGATCTGCCCCTAGGGTGTGAACATTTGTCGATATATCAGTTCGATCTGAACACTCGCTGTGAACAGTACGAATCGGTCAAAGCTCCGCGTATCGTTGCATCGTTAGTGTTTTTCAGCTCGGTTTCAGCCACCCGGCTGTGCTTTCCCTATCGCCAGTGTAAGGAATATTCAGTCTAAGAGGTAGATCAGTAGGAAAGTGAGCGCGTCACCGCATAACGGGCCGTCGACTCCCTGTGCGGGGCGCGGATCACCTTGTATGGTGGTCTTCTGGCAGGTGAACTTTGTTGTTTTTTCCAAAAGTGCCATATTAAAGTACATGCACCCGGCCGTTCGTTGATAACAATCACACCAATAGAGCATCGATAGAGATATTGCCTTGCAGAACGCTCTGCAAGATTGTATACAAGTTAATAGTTGCACACAATACAGAGCGCGTCCACAGAACCATATACGGGAAAGCAACCATCGGTATAGTCTTTTAGACATTCCGAAAGTTGAAAGAATTTTTCCGCCTCGACAATCATTTGCAGATGGATGTCGACTCGCCACCCCCTAGTGGGGTGCTGCCTTTGAGTCACTTACTACCGCCATTTCTAAACTCAGGAGACCAGATAGACCAGCGAACGCTACTTCTGCGTGCGACTAAGGATGGAGAAGGAAACAGCCAAAATCTACCCACTAATCCCTTCTTGGTTCACCTATACCTTAAAGAAGCGATCGGGATGGAGCCAACTAAATATATAAAAGCGTCGAAAGAGGCCAAAGGTACCCAGTATGTGCTGCGTACATCGTCGAAGAAAGTGTACGAAAAATTGCTCAAAATAAACCGACTGTCAAACGGGACAAATGTGGAAGTGATACCCCATCCTCACCTAAACAAAGTGCAGGGCATTATTCACGAACTGGACACCAAGAACCTTCCTACGGAAGAAATCTTTAATGCATTGAAGGAACAAAACGTCATCGAGGTCAGGAGAATTACCAAATTGGTAAACGGCACGTCAACAAACACCCCGTTACTGGTATTGTCTTTCGCCGGTTCGCACCTGCCGGAATTTATTTTTCTCGGTCTAGTAAGAGTCCATGTTCGGAAATATTATGCCTCTCCCATGCAATGTTTCCGATGTGGTAAATTTGGACATGGAAGCAGAACTTGCGACCAGAAGGAAATATGCTTAAATTGCGGGAAAGACCACCAAACCAGCAAAGAAGCCCCATGTCGCGAGGTGAGCGAATGCGTTAACTGTAAAGGCAATCACTCGGCCCGTGATAGAAGCTGCCCGACCTTCCTAAAGGAAACCGAAGTGATAAGACTCAAAACCGACAATAATCTGACATTCATTGAGGCCAGAGCACTAGTCAAGCAAACAACACCAAACACATCATACGCATCTACCCTAAAAGGCAGACTAACGCCAGGATCTGATGAGAAGGAAAGAACAATCCGCCTGCTTCGAGAGGAGCTAGCGCAGCTCAGGGAGCGAACCGCCAATCAGCTATCAAGCGACAGCAAGGATGTCGAAATCGCCAAGTTAAAAGAGGAACTGCTTGACGCCAAAATTTTGAACAAAGATCTTCGCAATGAGATGGCTGCTCTGCGACTCGCTTTCTCGGATCTACAAAGACAAATAGCACTGCAGACACCCACAGATACCACCCGACCAAAGCCAGTCTCAACGATCCCGGTCAAGAAGTTAAACAAGGATCAAGTTACTTCACTATTGGAAGGAAATCTGATATTCACCACAAGCACAACCCAACAAGAACTCGAGAACAGAAGAAAAAGCCGAAACCGAAATAAGAAAGAGCGCGAAATAGAAAATCAGGACAAATCCCGAAGTCCACTAACGAAGGAAAACAAAATCAGAACCCAGAACATCGCACCGGATGAAGCAACCACCTTAAAACTAAACCCCACCGACCACTTTTCCACCTCCCAGTGGGAAACTATCCAGGACGGCGCCACTTCGATTGACATCTCCGAATAGACAGAAACAATTTCAACAAAAAGCAACAACTACACAACAACAACAGCACACACCAGTAACAACAACCACAGCACCGGAAAAACTAAATGATGAACCAACAGAGAACAGAGTACAACAAAAAAACACAAGACAAACCAGGAGACCTATTGGGCACCATACCATCAGCCATCTCACCCGCATCGACCCTGTCCGGGGAAGAACCGGTCCACACCGATGAGCCCCCGGCGGCTGTCGGTGCGGGACCATCGGACAACCCCCAGGCAAGTACTTTAGGTTCCCACATCCTTGATACAGTTATGGTCCTGCTCCCTTGTTCTACAGCCACAACAAAAAACCACAAACGCATCAACCAACGTACGGCGGATTACCCGGCCGTCTCCGCTGCCCCGCCTAACGATGGGACACTGTGTAGGCAGACCACCCGCCTAGAATATGTAAAACAAATAACGCCGGACTCTCCGGCAACAAAGACGTTGACTGTATTTCCCTCAACACCAAGTCAGTCCTGCGCAACTCCGAACACATCTCTTGGCGACCCGGAGCCTCCCGGCAGGCCTCCAGCTGGAAGCCCCAGAGGACGACCGCCTGGTCGCACCGACCACAGACTTCAAACCGACCAGGCACAAGCCCTTAGCCCGATAGCTGGATGTTCGTGGCACCCAACAAGATTCCGAAACAGAAGTTCCCGAGGAGAGGCAGCAAAAAACAGCAAAGTGGGCCGCCCACCATACCATCTGTCTTCACCGGAAGCACGACCTGCCAACCTACCACCACCCAGAAAACGGCAAAGGTCTACAACACCCCACACAGGCACCAGTCCAGAACCCAGAAGTAGGACCTTTGAGGAAAATGCCTATTCCCCTGCACTGGCCCTGTCCTGGGATGTCCCGACTGATGTCGACGAGCTCCAGGCGGCTGCCGGTACGGGGGGCCCGACTCCCCTCCGGAAAAAGATCGCAACGCCCACAGCAGAATCTTTAACATCTCACATCAAATCCGGAAAAAGCAATCATTCTTCGACAAGGCAAAACGCCTCTCCCTCCGGACAGACCTTGGGCAGGGACGCACGAAAGACCACTGCAGAAATACCACCGGCAATCAATTCCCCCGCAGAGGAATCTACTGCCAGTATCGGCTGGCTCTCCAACGGAAGGCCATCCACCAGTAGCAACCGCCCCAATGTCAATTCCCCGGAACCCAGTTACCACACGCACCAATACACACTAGCAATACAGTGGAATATTAACAGTCTAAGAAACAACCTCGGAGATCTGCAGAGGACCATCGCCCAGACAAACCCTATCTGTCTAGCCTTGCAGGAAACCCACATCCGGAGAGAGACTGATCCGACTCCCTGGCTCAGCAACCGTTATTCCTGGGTGGCCTCGTCCGGAGCCAACATTCATCAAACGATCGGTTTAGCTATTCGAACAGATGTACCATCAGTACCGGTAGCAATCAAGACGGAGCTGATAGCAGTTGCCCGGAGAATCAACTACCCGTTCGCGTGCACAGTGGTCTCAATCTACCTCCCCCAGGGGGTGAACCAAGTCGGAGTAAAATTGAACCAACTCATCGATCAACTCCCAACTCCAGTCCTGATTATGGGTGACATGAACGCCCATAACACCGCATGGGGCTCTATTCGATGCAACCGCCGCGGCAACGACATCCTTCAAACAGTAGAGAAAAATGACCTCATAATACTTAATGACGGAGCCACCACCTTCCTCCGGGGACGAGCCATGTCCTCACTCGACCTCACCATCTGCTCTCGTTCCATCGCAAAGAAGCTTTTGTGGACCGTACTTCATGACCAGAGAGGAAGTGACCACTACCCGATTCACATTTCCTACGACCGAATACCTCCGTCGACAACCAGACGTAAACGCTGGCTTTATAACAACGCTGACTGGGAGGAGTACGAGTCAAACCTTGCTGATCGAATCGAACCGGACCGGATGTACTCACCAGATGAAATCGGCAACCTCATCATCCAAGCGGCAAAACCGTGCATTCCTCGGACAAGTGGAGCATCCCCCAAAAGGGCGGTACATTGGTGGAACCCAGAAGTAGCCCAACTAATTCGCGAACGCAGGAAGGCACTCCGAACCCTTCGAAGGACACCCATCAATCACCCTCTCTGGGAAGCACGAGCCAGCAACTACCGCCAACTTCGTAACACGGTCAGAAAAACCATCACCGACGCCAAAGAAGCCAGTTGGAACGAATTTCTTGACGGGATCCATACTGACTCACCAACCAGCGAACTATGGAGAAAAAACAATGCATTAAGCGGGAAAAGGAGGCATTTTGGATACTCGCTCGAAATCGACGGCATCACAACCACCCAACCAATCGAGATTGCCAATGAATTAGGCCGCTACTTCTCCTCTCTATCGGCCAATACATCTTTTTCGCAAGCCTTCCTCAGGAGGAAACAACAAGCTGAACTATCTCCAATCGTTTTTCCACCTGACAACGGCCCCGAGTACAATCAGTTATTCACGGGAATGGAACTCACAGCAGCACTCAACCAAGGAAAAGGAAAAGCCACCGGTATAGATAATATCGGATATCCTCTCTTGAAACATCTGCCTCCAGAGGGTAAAAGGGCACTGCTGGCCAGTTACAACAGGATCTGGGAAGGCGGGTCTTTCCCAGAGTCCTGGAGTACCGCCCTCATCATACCACTTCCCAAAAGGAATCAAGGCAAGAGAACGCCGAACGACTTTCGACCAATAAGTCTGTTGCCGTGTACCGGAAAAGTCATGGAAAGAATGGTCAACAGAAGACTCATTACCCTACTTGAATCAGAAAATCGCCTTGACCGTCGTCAATTCGCTTACCGTAAAGGCCTTGGAACCGGTGTTTACCTTGGGTCTTTCCGGGAAATAGTCGGGCAGGCCGTCGCTGATGGAATGCATACGGACATCGCCGTTCTGGACTTGGAGAAGGCCTATAATACCGTGTGGCGCCACGGAGTTCTTAGACAACTTCAACAGTGGGGAATCCGGGGCAATCTAGGGCAGTTTCTTCAACGCTATCTACTCAACCGGCGATTTCGTGTCGGCATTGGTGGTAGCCAATCCGACGTTTTTTGCGAAGAAAACGGAGTCCCTCAGGGATCTGTACTGGCTGTGACCTTGTTTCTCGTCAGCATTCAGTCTGTATTTGCCCATCTTCCGAAGGGAATTTTCATTTTCATTTATGCTGATGACATCATACTAGTCGTCGTCGGTGAATCCAGAAACCGCAACAAAATCAAGTTGCAAGCGGCTGTAAACGCCATCGGAAAATGGGCATCTTCGGTAGGTTTCCGGATCTCCACCAGCAAATGTGTTACTGCTCACTGTTGTCCATATAATCACGTGGCAACTGGCAGACCAATAAAACTCAACGGCTTCCTAATACCCTTTAAGAAGGAACCGAAAATACTTGGTGTAACAGTTGATAGGAAGCTCACACTCCTTACGCACTTTCGGAAACTTAAACGGGACTGTGACAGTCGGAAAAGGCTTGTTCGCACCATCTGCTCCCGACACCCGAGGAACAACCGCAATACTGCCCTCTACATCATCCAAGCCCTAATTCTCAGCCGCTTGTTCTATGGTATTGAGCTAACATGCCAAAATCTCGAAGGTCTGATCAACACCCTTGCCCCACTTTACCATGGAGCAGTACGCACTGCCTCCAACCTACTCCCCAGCACACCAGCAAATAGTGCATGTGTTGAAGCCGGAGTCTTGCCCTGCAGATGGGCGACAGCACTAGTCACTCTGAGGCGAGCCCTCGGATTCCTGGAAAGAACCTACGGAGGAGATTGCCTGACACTTGACACAGCCAAACAAATCCACATGGAATATACCCAAACACCTCTTCCACCGCTAGCGGGTCTAGTCAGAGTGTGGCATCGTCCATGGAGTGTACGTGGCCCAAACCTGGACATCAGCCTCTCTAGATCAGTGGGGGCGGGCGCAGCTCCAAGTGTTGCACAAACGAAATTTCTTGAAGTGATTGAAAGAAGATACGCAAACCACGCAAAGCTCTATACAGACGGATCCAAGTCTTACCAGGGTGTAGGGATAGGAGTTAGTGGCATTGGAGCCGCTCTCTCACTCCGCCTTCCAGCCACCTGCTCCGTTTTCTCGGCAGAGGCAGCTGCAATCCTTCTGGCCATACGCAGGAGGCAAGAGAATCTTCCGACAGTGATATTAACAGACTCTTTATCAGTGCTATCAGCACTTCGAACAGGGGAGTCACGACACCCGTTTGTACAAGCCATCGAAGCAACCTATGACCCACTGACCACCATCTGTTGGGTTCCGGGGCACAGCGGGATCCAGGGAAACTTAGACGCCGATCGGTTGGCCTCTCTCGGTAGAACCTCGCCCACATCCTTTACCAAGAAGGTACCGAAAGAGGACATTGTCAAGGCTTTTCACCATTGCATTGTTCAGCATTTTACCAACCATTGGAGATCTTCTACCGGCTATCTCCAGAAAATTAAAGGATCCATTGACAAATGGACGGACCGCCAGAACCAAACTGAGCAGAAGGTGCTCTCTAGGCTGCGTGTGGGGCACACCAGAGTCACTCATCCGCATACAGTTTCCAGAGTGGATCCACCAGTATGCAGCTCCTGCAACACTAGGCTCACCGTTGAGCACCTTCTGACCAACTGCCTGGAATTTGCTGATTTGCGTCGCTTCTATAATATACCCACGTCTATCAGAGACGCCCTATCAAACGACTCGACGCAAGAAGAAGTTCTACTGCTTTTCCTCAAGGACGCCAATATCTTCGATGCTGTGTAGAAGTCCAGTACCAAGCCCTTCAAACAACATGTGAAGCTCCTTCGCCTAATTTTTTGGGGGCCGAAGATTCATCGTAGACCTACGCTTCAAATACTAACACAACTGTAATTCTCATTGGTCCAGCGCAAGAAACAACACAACTACAGAGACTTTGAAATTAAAAAAGGAGATTTATCAATCGAACGATAATTTACCCACTTTTGTTAAATGCAATGTAAACATATATCCATTTAATTCATTAAGGCGAATGACCCTTGGGGTTAAAGCCCAAATAAACAAACAAACAAACAAACATTTGTCGATATTTTAAAATTAGTTTTTTTTTCTTATTACATTAAGTATGACAGTCATAGCCACGAAAAGTAAACATCCACATCCTTAAATAACTCAAACAAATCTTAACACAAAAAGTATTGACAGCCTCAATTAGGTACAGAAAATGTTTCCACCTTTTTATTCTGCTTCATGGGAAAAATTTTAACCATCGAGCCAATCGAGCTGTCAAATTTAACTATCGCTCTGTCAATTTTAACCATGCTCCAGAGTAGGGTTATTTTGCAAATAACTTTCGAAGTGTCAGATTTTAACTAAAAGTTAAAAATTTCACCAAATGGTTCACAGCCTTAGTATAAATTGAAACCGGTAGAACAAATGTGAGTGAAGTAACAAGAAATTTACCATCTGGATATTTTTCAGAGGCAGGAAACATATTTTCTTCACCAATATTAGTTTTCATTAGAAGAAATAACGTTTAATTATAATATTGATTGAATTTAAAAAATTCAGAATTTACTTTCCAATGCGTTTTGACAGATGAAAATAAAAACATCATCATTGAACTTCTGTGCCCTCTGGCGGTCGACATCTAGCGTTAGATCACGAATTGGTTTATTGGCTCTCAAACGTCCCACTGAGACGTCCAAAAAAATGTTTCAAAATCGTTCAACACGGGTCCAACGACGGACGTTTGTTGAACGGTTATTTGGACGTTGTCCGCACTGAAAATCAAAGTTACCTATTTTTTGGGTTAAATTTGCTCACTGGAAAGTTTATGCATGGGCAACCCAAAATTAGGTAGAAATTTGAACATGGCGATTACCCATAATTTGAGTTGGTCGCTGTGAACTTCGTGTTGGGTAGGAATTGAATAATGACGTCTACTCAAATTCAAGTTCATCGCTTTGTACTTATATTTTGGGTAGTCCATTTCAAACAAAGTAGTAGGTAATGTTTTTGACAGCCATTGTTATTGTTGTGAATCAAATTGCATGAAGTGGCTCTGGAAAAGAATGGTAATTATAATGCATAATGCAATAATTTCAACTAAAATTAATGATTAATTTATTTCAGCCTAGAAACTTAGGATAAAGCAATTAGCGCTGGATCTAAAACATGAGTCGGTGAGTACTGAAACGTTGTTTATTTTTTGCTTGTGGGTTCATGTTGAGTTGCTCATAGTACTTAAATAGCGGCCACCGCATCATTCCGAAACCCGATCGGACCTCGAAAGACACATTGAACTCATGATGGGACGTTGATGATTCATATTTTTTGGAAATGTCTGAAATGCATATCGCTAGAGTTAAAATAGAATATAACTACTAGAGGGCAATGGCAGCGGCTAGCGGTGATTAAATATTTTCTCGTTCTTACATATGATGGGCCCATTAGATTGACATTTGTTGCCCCTGACACACGCAGGTTAAAGTAATGAGTAACAATAGCAACTACAAAGCGATACAGTTTGGCAATTATATGCCAAATGTTCCAGGATGCAACAATTCTAATTCGAGTCTATTGATCAAAAGCAGGCAAAAACCTCAAGCGGTGTGAACTTAGTAAACGGGGTAATTCTAAAAGATGCGACGAAATGTTGAATGATAAAAGGTCGAATATAGCAAATGATTGAAAATAACAAAGGTTCCAATGTTACTAAAGGTTTAATGAAACAAAAGTTTAAAATTTAAAAAACAGAATAATGTTTTCTCACCGTTATGACGCGTCACCTCGCCTAGTTTGGTGAGGTGAGAGCGAAAAAGCGATCACCGCAGTCACTTAGGTGACTATAGTCACCCAAGGTGACAGAAGTCACCTGGCAGAGCGATTCCAATAATCATTTTGAGTGACGACGGTCACCGTAAGATGGGAAAAAGTGACTAAATGCACGAAAAAGAATTATCTATGTTTAATTCCACAAATTATTTCTTCACTTTTAATCAAGATAAAATTTTCATTTTAAATCAAGGAATTTATTAAACTAAAATGGATTTTTGGGTTGGATCAACCAAAATATCTATTACATTAATCTTACAGGTTTTGTTATGTGTTTTTCGAAGATTAACCAAATTATTGTTTATTTCAAATAAATCAGTGATTGAAGCATAAACATGCGTCTGATTGATTCCAAAAGTCTTCCTGTATTAGTTCGACAATCCTTGCTGGATTGAAACAAAGAGATAAAAGTTTGTTCTAACTAATAAGAACGTTGTTTACACGTGCGACAAACAATCGAATTCTGAAGCGATCGAAAGTAATTTGTTTTTGATGCGTTACATCGAAAACAAAATCCCAAAGAAAATATACTCTCCAACGATTTGTTGGATTCAATAGCAACAAAGGTCAAGTTAGCATTACTGCCGGATTCGTTGAGTCGTTCGAAGTCGATATCAAGCGAGCATTTGACCGAGGAACTAACTGAGCAAAAGCATCCCGCGGAAGTAATGGTCTTACGCGAGTAGGCCGTCGCTATGCCGAAGGTTCTAAACATAACAAAATTCTTCAGTGGTAAGTTACTTATCATTTAGTCTTGCGCAATGAGTTGAGAACAATTTATTCATTTGAAGGTACAACGAATGCTACGAAAAATCTGCTGTTGGATTTTTCGACGCATCAAAGAATAGAACAGAGACGATCGCATCCATAGAGTCTTGCTTGCTTTCAACTTCATTTTATAGAATAACTCTGCAGAAGACACAGTTCTAGTAGTACGAGATATTCGTCAGGCTACAGCGACAGTGGCGATGTTTTTTCACGCTTAAATAGTCCTTATAGATGCTACTGAAATTGGCCCAGAATAAGTGAATTCTGCAGATGAACAGGAGACACTCGATAGTGTCACGGAAAATATACCGATTGTTACTACTGAAGTTGATGCGAATGTACCAGGTGAAGGAGCGATGGTTGAAATTATATGCCCTGCAACAAATATAATTACATTTTGCAACAAAATTGGTGTTGACTCAACATTTCAAAACCATTATTTTGAACGTTTCTTATATTTAAAACAACGAAATGTACAATTTGAATTGATAAAATAGTTTTTTTTTCATTTCAATGTTTGATATGTATTGATACAAATATTTGTATTGTTTAAAGCAACCAAACGGACTTATTGAAACAACAAATTTGTATTTTTGTTTCGATTGTTGTTATGATGAGATCAATAAAACATTTTTTTGATTCAACTTTTTTTCATGTTTGACTCAATAAATTATTCAGAGTTATTTCAACAATTGTTTTATTTAAATTAACAAACATTTTTTATTGAACACTGAACAATTTGATAAATTTGTTGTTTTAACCCTCATTTTATTCGACTTTAATAATTATTTTTCTGCGTGTGCTCACCTAAAAAATGTAGGTGATTAGAACCAAAAAGTGTTGCGTTTACTTTCAGATTTTTTTTTTTTGAATTTTCGGGTAACATTTCCTTTTGGATAATGGCAGTTGGGAGGTTTCTGAATGACGTAAATTGAAGATAGGCGTTTTTTTGAAATTCAAGAAGGCGGCTTATGGTTACAACCAAACACTTAAAACCACCGTTAATATAGGTTCCATTTGAAAGGTAGTGTTTATTAGAAGGCAAAAAATGATGATTGGAGCCATTTAAAAATCCAAGATGGTGGATTTCGATTATCACAAAACACTGAAAACCACCATCAGCATGGGTGTCATTTGCAAGGTAGTAATTAGTAGATGGCAAAAATTGATAATAGGGATCTTTAGGGGTGTGCGGGTTAAGGCATTTTCTGATGCATATTAGTACCGTGAGTTAATATCTCAGTCCTTTTTCAATTTTAGTCCAAAAACTATTGAAAAAACATGTTTTAGTTTGTTTCCTTTTAAGACAATAACACATCCAAACCCATGCGACTTGCACAACTCTATCCCAGTTAAACTCAGCCGGAAATGAACTGGATTTCCGGCTGGTTCCAGTTCGTATTCCGGCTCCAGTGACACAACCGATTCTAGTTAGAATCGGTTGTGTCACTGGAGCCGGAATACGAACTGGAACCAGCCGGAATTCCAGTTCATTTCCGGCTGAACTTTACTGGGATAGGTTGCGTTATCAGATCTACCATAGTTTGCAGATGAAACTTGGGATGGCAGGCTGCTAGCGGATTGCAAAAGTACCAGATCATGCCGTGTGGGGTGCTGACCCGGTTGACAATGAGGCGAACGAGATATTTGCAGTTACATCATTTAGTAGAACAACTGTCAGTTTGTTGGTTGAATTTAATTTGGTTTTTTTTTAATTTAAAAATCAGAAAAGAATAATTAAGGTTTAAGAATGATATGAGTGTACTCGTGAGGACACCCGCTATCAGTACATATGAAACACTGACATAATTTTTCCAAATTAAAGATCCCTATTGGCGCCATTTTGAGTTCCATCATGGCGACTTCCGGTTACTACAAAATATTGAAAACCATCATCAATATGGGTGTCAATTAAAATGTAGTGTTTAGTAGAAGGCAAAAATTAATGATTGGTGCCATTCCGAAATCCAAGATGGCGGCTTCCGGTTGCCACAAAACACTGAAAATCACACCCAAAATGGTAGGTAGTTATTAGAAGAAGGCGAAAATTGATGATTGGTTCCATTTGGAAAACCAAGATGGCCGCTTTCGGTTATCACAAAACACCGTAAACCACCATCAATATGGGTGTCATTGGAATGGTAGTAATTAGTAGAAGGCGAAAATTGACGATTGGAGCCATTTGAAATCCAAGATGGCGGCGTTCGATTACCACAAAACATCAAAAACCATTATCAATATGGTTGTGATTTGAAAGGTATTGATTAGTAGAAGCCAAAAATCGACGATTGGCGCCATTTTGAAATCTAAGACGATTGACTTGGCTTGTTTGATAGAGCCCATCAAACAAATTTTCATGCAAGAGGTGACAGAATGGGGTCAATGCACTGACAAAATCGGGGGTAGACTGAATCAGGCACAGACAATATCGGTGGCTGATAATATCGGATCTTCCCTATATTTCTAAGTACTTCGATAGTACCATTAAAAATAACTATGTTTCTAGAATCATCCATTTCGTAAACTAGCATTCGGTGAAATGGAAATCATCGTACTGACGCTCTTCCTTTTTTCAAATCATCTATCTATTGCTTTTAACCCTTTCATTCCCAAAGTTTTTCTAGTGCATGTAGGGTTTCAAAACTATTTTTCCTTGAAAACAGTGATGTTAAGAAACACGAATTCTTTTTTCATAAAGATAGGAGCTTCCCTCGCAGCACTAGAAGCTGCTCAATTTCTACCTTCTAATGGTCAATACAATTCCCCTAGAATATTCGATTTGAAACAGATTTTGCTTAGTGACCGCACCCCACAACCCATAATTCTGGAATCGGAAATCGGATCGAGATGAAATTTAATAGCCATTTACGGGGATAAAACACCTTTCATTTGAGACCAAGTTTGGTCGAATCTCCGAAAAACCAATGAGACTGTAATTCTAAATTTGGATACTTCCGCCGGGGCTTCCGGAACCGACGATGGTGGCCAATGTGACCAAAGAGACTTTGAATGGCTGTTAGTGACCTAGTACTACAAATCTAAGTAGATGTGGCACCAGTTTGAAAAAGTTTTCACCTTTATACATTCATTACAGAATTTTTTAAAATCAACATTTTCTGCGTGATCGTACTCTTCACTCTGTAACTCCAGAACCGGAAGTCAGATCCACTATAAATTCAATAGCAGATAGCAGCCTACAGGATGCACGTTTCATTTGAGACTAAGTTTATGAAAATCGGTTCAGCCATCTCTGAGAAAAGTGAGTGAGATTGTGGTCACATACACACAGAGAATTGACGGACTGAATCGAATGGTATATGTCACTCGAGCCTCCGGGTCTCCGTTGAAAAGACGGTTTTCAGAGCAGTTTTCTATTGAGAAAGGCAAAACGTAAATCGTACGAACAAGTTATAGCAAATAGTGGTACATTTAACACTTTTATAATGAGTGGCTCATGTCCCTTCAGATTTGACCGCACTTACCGCTTGATGACGTCCCAGTTTGATATTTCTTTTGAGTGGTTTGAGAAAACTGAGAAAACGAAAAACGTCAACGCAGGCCTGGATACGGTTAAAGAAATATAAACAAATTTTGGTAGCCTCGCATCGTTTTCCGGAGCAGTTGGATATGTAAGGATATTTATTATTTTAAATCTAGTCCTGTAATTTAATTCTATTAATCGAATCGTATATTTAAAGCATTGTCATCAATACCCCCAGGGTTGCAAAATTGATTCGGTCCTGTGACTCCGAATCTAAAGAATATGACGTGCGGCATCGAAGAATTTATTCCGTGCATTTTAGGTCGTCTTGTTTCAAACACCTATTAAATCTATCTAAAGGGAAAATGTTGCAAAATTACACAAACTAAAAATCTGACGCGTTTCGTTTTGCAGATGATGATCGAGTTGCACTTTTTGTTGCCAACGAACGGAAAACAAATAAATAATTGAAGAAATTTTTCTCCTCAAAATATTTGGTAAGTAAATAAGAACAGTTTTGCATGTAATATAAGTTGTTATCGTAGGCGTGGAAACGACATTTATTCACTATTACTTGTGGATACACTGGAAGGTAAACTAATGGCGTTTTCGTTTTTGACTCTGCACTACACCAGTGTAGTCGGTGCTACACTCATTCAAACCTTAGTGTAATCAGTCTATCTCTTTTTTGCACTACACCTGTGTAGCACCAAGAACAAACGAAAGCGCCATAAGACTAATTTAATTTCTACCACTTTTTATAGATTATTTCTGCTGCCGCTGCACTCCTTGCTGTCGTTCGATTCCGTTCACGTGGCTTCGACGTGCTGCCTCGTGGATCGGCAACTCGTTGGTAGCGAGCCGCGTGGCTTGTTTCGATATTCCACCTGTTGCTATGGGTCTTGGTTGCGTTTAGATGACCTCGCATCTGCGTGGTGACTTCAGGTATGGTTAAGACGATCGGTTGTGGTATAACGTATATATAATAACATTTTTTTCAGGAAACTATTCAGTCATGTCAAACTGAGGCTTCCAATAGTCAACACCGGTGAAACAACGTCATCTCGGTTATTGACTTCAGATACATCGAGAAATACGGAACATTTGAACAAGACTGTAGCTTACCCGAGCTCCGAGCCACTACAATTCCATTTGACTTTAGTCATACCGGCTGGAATATAATATAGAATTCTGGCTGTCTAAGAGACAAGTATTTTAATTGTGCATTCATTTTTTTTTGTTTTTTGTTGATGATTAATTCATTTCAAATATATTTGTAGCTGGGACTGTGGCCACATTTGCAATTATGGTGCCACTGACATATGAGCAAGCGTATGGGGGATAGACCACTAGTGAATAATTGTTCTTAAACCTGAGAGGTAACCACCCATATTGATGGTGGTTTTAAGTGTTTTGTTACTAGCCGCCATCTTGGATTTCAAAATGACGCCAATCATCAATTTTCACTTTCTACTAATTACTACCTTTCAAATAACCCTCATATTGATGGTGGTTTTCAGTGTTTTGTGGTAACCGGAAGGCGCCATCTTGGATTTCAAAATGGCACCAATCATCGATTTTTATCTTCTACTAATTACTACCTTTCAAATGACACCCATATTGATGGTGATTTTTAGAGTTTTGTAGTAACCGGAAACCGCCATCTTGGATTTCAAAATGGCACCAATCATCAATCTTTGCCTCCTACTAATTACTAACTTTCAAACGACACCCATATTGATGACGGTTTTCAGTGTTTTATGGTAACAGGAAGCCGCCATCTTGGATTTCAAAATGGCGCCAATCATCAATTTTCGCCTTCTAACAATTACTACCTTTCAAATGACCCTCATATTGATGGTGGTTTTCAGTATTTTGTGGTAACCGGAAGCCGCCATCTTGGATTTCAAAATGGCACCAATCATCGATTTTTATCTTCTACTAATTACTACTTTTCAAATGACCCTCATATTGATGGTGGTTTTTAGTGTTTTGTGGTAACCGGAAGCCGCCATCTTGGATTTCAAAATGGCACCAATCATCGATTTTTATCTTCTACTAATTACTACTTTTCAAATGACACCCATATTGATGGTGATTTTTAGTGTTTTGTGGTAACCGGAAACCGCCATCTTGGATTTCAAAATGGCACCAATCATCAATTTTTGCCTTCTACTAATTACTAACTTTCAAACGACACCCATATTGATGACGATTTTCAGTGTTTTGGATTTCAAAATGGCGCCAATCATCAATTTTCGCCTTCTAACAATTACTACCTTTCAAATGACCCTCATATTGATGGTGGTTTTCAGTGTTTTGTGGTAACCGGAAGCCGCCATCTTGGATTTCAAAATGGCGTCAATCGTCAATTTTCGCCTTCTAACAATTACTACTTTTCAAATGACCATCATATTGATGGTGGTTTTCAGTGTTTTGTGGTAACCGGAAGCCGCCATCTTGGATTTCAAAATGGCACCAATCATCGATTTTTATCTTCTACTAATTACTACCTTTCAAATGACACCCATATTGATGGTGGTTTTAAGTGTTTTGTGGTAACGGGAAGCCGCCATCTTGGATTTCAAAATGGCGCCAATCATCAATTTTCGCCTTCTACTAATTACTACCTTTCAAACGACACCCATATTGATGGTGATTTTCAGTGTTTTATGGTAACCGGAAGCCGCCATCTTGGATTTCAAAATGGCGTCAATCGTCAATTTTCGTCTTCTACTAATTATTACCGTTTAAATGATAGCCATAATTATTACCGTTTAAATGATAGGTGGTTTTCAGTGTTTTGTGGTAACCGGAAGCCGCCATTTTGGATTTCATAATGGCACCAATCATCAATTTTTGCCTTCAACTAATCAATACCTTTCAAATGACACCAATATTTATGGTAGTTTCAAGTGTTTTGTGGTAACCGGAAGCCGCCATTTTGGATTTTAAAATGGCACCAATCATCAATTTTCGCCTTCTAACAATTACTACCTTTCAAATGACCCTCATATTGATGGTGGTTTTCAGTGTTTTGTGGTAACCGGAAGCCGCCATCTTGGATTTCAAAATGGCACTAATCATCGATTTTTATCTTCTACTAATTACTACCTTGTTAGCAGAGTGTAGTTGTGTGAGAAAACCGGGTAGGGTCTTCACCACACTTCAACGAACCTGTAAAAGGGTTTTCTTTCATAAATCATAAATAATACCGCAACCCAGAAACAGTTCAAATAATATGCCTTTCGCATTCTTTATTTGACCATTCTTTAGTATCGGTATGATCGACTCAAAGTACCTTCGAGTTTAGAGTTACATTACATTGTATGAGTCGCCTATGTCTTTATTCTACTCCCTAGTTCGACAGCGATGGATACTCATCACTTTACTACCTTCCCTACTCAGAGCGTCGGCATCGTCCGAACTAATGGCTAAAGCTTTCTCTCTCGCAATATTGCTCTCTTGTGGTATCCCGAGTGTACAGGTGTACAGAATAAACATAGTAATGATGAATTGATATTACATACCGAAAATTGATTTTCCAACACTTCCTCTCAATTTATCATTCCTAAACTGCTAACTAATTTGCAAAATCGAGTTTTATATAATGGTTTAGTAAACAAATCTGCAATCTGATCTTCACTTTTAATGTATTCCAGTATCATTTTCTTCTCTTTAATCAGATTTCTCATATACATATATTTAATATCGATGTGTTTGCTTCTTTGATGTTCTCTTGGCTCTCCTGCTATTCTAATACAGGGTATGTTGTCCTCGTATATAGTGAACGGGACAAATTGTATCCCAACTTCACGCAATATACCCGACATCCATACACCTTCTTTAGAAGCATAGCAAAGCGAAACCAACTCAGCCTCTGTAGACGAAAGTGTCACGAGCTGTTGCCTCTTGCTGCTCCAGGACACGATGTTTCCGTACACCGTAAAAGCATATCCCGAATTAGACCGACGTTCCTCAACGTCATTCGCGAAGTCAGCATCCGCATAACCCTTAAGTGGCACGTCGTCTTTATCTTGATGATATAGCAAACGAAAAGATATCGTCCCTTTAAGGTATCGAAGAATCCTCTTCAACCCAATCCAGTGTTCCTCACTTGGACAGCTCTGAAATTGACTCAAAATATTTACAGCAATTGTTATATCAGGTCTAGACATCAGGGATAAATACTGCAAACAACCCAGAAGTTCCTTATACGGTTCATTAGTTAAGTTTCCTGATTTCACCCATTTACAATTTGCATCCATAGGGGTGGCAACTGGTTTACAATCTGTCATTCCAAATCTGTTCAATATTTTGGCAATGTAAGTCGATTGAAATAATTCTAATGATCCCTTTTCAATATTTCGTGTACATTCCAGCCCTAAGAAAGTTTTCAACTGTCCCAAATCCTTCATTTTAAATATTTTAGAAAGATTGTTTTTAATCCAATGGACATTCTCGGTATTACATCCAAAAATAAGAATATCGTCAACGTATAATACAATGAATAACCCTTTTTCAAAACAAGCATACAGGCAAGTATCACTGTTCAGCTGTTTGAAACCCAACTTAGAAATAGTTTCAGTGAAATGATGATTCCAACTTCTACCCGCTTGTTTTAAACCATACAAACTCTTGTTTAGTTTGCAAATTCTTGTATTTTCATTCTTGGTTCGAGGTAAATTCATAAATATTTCTTCTTCCAAATTCCCATATAGGAAGGCAGTTTTTACGTCCATTTGATGAATTAACCACTTTTTCTTCACAGCAATTGCCAGCATAGTCCTAACCGTGGTCATTTTCGCAACTGGCGCAAAGGTTTCCGAATAATCTAACCCTGGCCTCTGTGAGCAACCTTTGGCAACAAGTCGAGCTTTGTACCGTGGTAAACCACCTTCATTTTTGATGCCGAACACCCACATGGAATTGATAGTTTTTCTTCCCTTAGGAAGCCCACTAACCAATGTCCACGTGTTGTTATCATCCAAAGCCATAAGCTCTTCATTCATTGCTTGTTCCCACTTGTGCCAATCGTCGCGTTGCATTAATTCATCAATTCGTTGTGGTACCTCTTCAGAATTATGAGACATAACAAAACTAGTTTCAAAATTATTCAGCCATGCTGGGGTTCTCGTGTTTCTTTGACTTCGGCGTCTCTCATCAATAGCTATATCTTCGAGGTCATTAGAAACATTCTCGGTGTCCACAAATTCATCTTCACTATCAGAAGCATTAGCTGATTCAATCTGAGGGTCTATTAATTCTTGTTCATTTTCTATTTCGCATTCTGTTAAAATTTCTTTCTCGTGAAATTCAACTTGCTTGCGTTCCTCGTCAATAAAACTTCGGAAATAGAAATTATTTTCATCGAATTTTACGTCTCGTGAAATTATTATTTTCCCTTCGTCTTCGTCCCATAGTCTATATCCATTTGGTGCGTACCCAACCATAGTAAGAACTTTACTTCGTTTGTCTAATTTCGTCCGATGTTCTTTATTAACGTGTGCATAAGCTAAACAACCAAATACTTTGAGCTTACTTACATCGGGCTTACTTCCAAACCACATTTCATACGGTGTTTTCAACACCTTCAACGCACTTGTTGGACTACGATTTAGTGTATAGCATGAAGCATATAATGCTTCCCCCCACAAACTCATTGGTGCATTACTTTCATGTAAAATGGTTCTTACTTTTTCCATTAGGCTTCGGTTCATTCTCTCGCTTACCCCATTTTGTTGAGGTGTATACGGAGCGGTAGGTATCATTTGTATTCCTCTTCCTCGACAGAAGGCCAAAAATTCTTTACCATAATACTCGCCTCCGTTATCAGACCTCAGTTTAGAAATACGAAGAGAGAAATGAGAATTAGCAATAGCCTCAAATTCTTTAAATTTTTCAAGAACTTCACTTTTTTGACTCAACAAGTAGACCATGACAAAATGTGTGAAATCATCTGTGAAAGTAACAAAATACCTGTAACCATCATGTGTCACTTCAGGCAATTTACCACAAACATCGGAATGAACTAGTTCTAATGGCCTTGATGATCGTATTCTTGGATCAATGTTAAATTTTTCTCGCGTTTGTTTCCCAAAAATGCATGAATTGCATCCAAACGGGCTCGCAATCATGGAAGATGGTACTAGATTCAACCTCTCAACCATATTGTCTCTTACCAGTCTGGATAAACTTTGCATTCCCAAGTGTCCAAAACGAGCATGCCATAATTCAGTTTCATTCAATCCTTTACCTGTTAATGCTTTACCAATATTTTGAACTAAAAACAGTTCCAAAATATAGAGACCATTTACCTTTTTACCTGTGATAATAACATGACCTGTCTCATCAAGTATTTCCACCATATCATTCCTGAAAACAACTGATTTTCCAGTAGATTCAATACGAGAAACTGATAGGAGATTTGAGCTTAATTCCGGAATGAAAAGCACGTCGTAAATATCAACCTTACGCATTTTATTGGTCCTCAAACAACAGTTTCCCTGTCTCTTACCAATGATACCGGTACCAGTTTTAGCGGTATCAATTTTTAGTTCCTGGCAGTCCCACATCTCGTTGAACGCTCTTATGTCTTTAAACATATGTTGAGTAGCGCCGGAATCCATCACCACTGGAATAAACGTTGTCGATTGAACGGGAAATTTTCGTGAGTCCATACAGAAAACTCGAGAGTCCTGCACAAAATCGTCGTTCAGCCTTTTTAATGGCACTCGTACCATGAAGCTACCATTCTGACGTGTGACTAACGCTACATCCCGATGCTTTCCATCCGCGTGCATCTCTACCTGAGGCTTATCCTGCTGCTTTTTATTCCTCCACTGTCGACAAAAACGTTGTTTGTGGCCTGGCTTACCACAATGGAAGCAAACAAGTTGTTTCTTCTGTGGTTTTTGCGTTGGCTGCTTGCCGTTCCCAACCATCGCCACTTGTCGATCGAAATTTTGTCCGCTCGCACCAGAATTCTCCGCGTCCAGAAAAATGCGTCTTATCTGATCAAGCGACATCTTCTCTATGTCGTCCTTTCTCACAACCGACAACGCTCCGAGAATATGTTGATATCTCTCCGGTATGGCAACCAGTAGTGTATTTAACTGCTCAATACTGGTAACAGTTTCTCCCATACACTCAAGTTGTCGAACAATCTCTTCGTGAGAAGCAAAAAGCTCTTTGAGAGATTTAAATCTCTGCGTCTTGAGCGTGTACAATCTTGTTCGCAGCCCAAGCATGGCTACCGCACCTTGCTTCTGGTAAACTTGATCCAACCGAGTCATGATTTCTCTTGCATATTTACAATGCAGCACATGCCCCATCGGTTCATCATCTAGTGCCAGCCAAAGCTCATTAACAGCAGCGTCGTCATCTTTCAGACGTTTTGCCAGTTTCTCTTTCCTTTCAGCTTCCTGTTCGGCTGAAGCCCCTACTGCCGCTTCAAAATATTCTTCTTCCTCGGGAGTTTTCTCGAGGGCATGCAACAAACCTTCATGCTTGAAGTGTTGCTCCATCCTCTTTCGCCAAAGAGGGAAAGATTTTTCGTCTCCTTTGAATACCGGAACGATTACTCTTTTCAATCGGTTGTCCATAATTGAAGATATGTCAATACCTGGAAACCTTACAAATGTTAGAAATTAAATAATTTCCCCTTCTTTCAACATAGAGCACTAGCTGTGTAGACAATATTCGGAGCTTTGCCCCACAGACAAAACAGATCTCTGTCTGAGCAAATGCAACGAAAAGTCACTCCACAAAAAGCCTCTGAACCCAACAAAAATAATCGAGAATAATTGTTCCGCAGAAAGGGTGGTCTCCGCCTGAACAATTCTCAATTCTTCCAAAGCAATTATCTGTTAGGACAATTTACTCTGGGCCCATAACCTGTTAGCAGAGTGTAGTTGTGTGAGAAAACCGGGTAGGGTCTTCACCACACTTCAACGAACCTGTAAAAGGGTTTTCTTTCATAAATCATAAATAATACCGCAACCCAGAAACAGTTCAAATAATATGCCTTTCGCATTCTTTATTTGACCATTCTTTAGTATCGGTATGATCGACTCAAAGTACCTTCGAGTTTAGAGTTACATTACATTGTATGAGTCGCCTATGTCTTTATTCTACTCCCTAGTTCGACAGCGATGGATACTCATCACTTTACTACCTTCCCTACTCAGAGCGTCGGCATCGTCCGAACTAATGGCTAAAGCTTTCTCTCTCGCAATATTGCTCTCTTGTGGTATCCCGAGTGTACAGGTGTACAGAATAAACATAGTAATGATGAATTGATATTACATACCGAAAATTGATTTTCCAACATACCTTTCAAACGACACCCATATTGATGGTGATTTTCAGTGTTTTATCGTAACCGGAAGCCGCCATCTTGGATTTCAAAATGGCGTCAATCATCAATTTTCGCCTTCTAACAATTACTACCTTTCAAATGACCATCATATTGATGGTGGTTTTCAGTGTTTTGTGGTAACCGGAAGCCGCCATCTTGGATTTCAAAATGGCACTAATCATCGATTTTTATCTTCTACTAATTACTACCTTTCAAATGACACCCATATTGATGGTGGTTTTAAGTGTTTTGTGGTAACGGGAAGCCGCCATCTTGGATTTCAAAATGGCGTCAATCGTCAATTTTCGCCTTCTAACAATTACTACTTTTCAAATGACCATCATATTGATGGTGGTTTTCAGTGTTTTGTGGTAACCGGAAGCCGCCATCTTGGATTTCAAAATGGCACCAATCATCGATTTTTATCTTCTACTAATTACTACCTTTCAAATGACACCCATATTGATGGTGGTTTTAAGTGTTTTGTGGTAACGGGAAGCCGCCATCTTGGATTTCAAAATGGCGCCAATCATCAATTTTCGCCTTCTACTAATTACTACCTTTCAAACGACACCCATATTGATGGTGATTTTCAGTGTTTTATGGTAACCGGAAGCCGCCATCTTGGATTTCAAAATGGCGTCAATCGTCAATTTTCGTCTTCTACTAATTATTACCGTTTAAATGATAGCCATAATTATTACCGTTTAAATGATAGGTGGTTTTCAGTGTTTTGTGGTAACCGGAAGCCGCCATTTTGGATTTCATAATGGCACCAATCATCAATTTTTGCCTTCAACTAATCAATACCTTTCAAATGACACCAATATTTATGGTAGTTTCAAGTGTTTTGTGGTAACCGGAAGCCGCCATTTTGGATTTTAAAATGGCACCAATCATCAATTTTCGCCTTCAACTAATCAATACCTTTCAAATGACACCCATATTTATGGTAGTTTCAAGTGTTTTGTGGTAACAATAATATATATTGGAAGCCTATATTTTGGGTTATCCGAACGTTACAGAAATTTTGGGTTATCCGCTCGTTATAAATTTTGGGTTATCCGCTCTTTACTCAAATTTTGGGTTATCCGCTCAGTACTCAAATTTCCAGTTATCCGCTCAGTACTCAAATTTTGGGTTATCCGCTCAGTACTCAAATGTTGGGTTATCCGCTCGTTACTCAAATTTTGGATGATTTCATCGTTACTTAAACTTTGGGTTACCCGCTCTGTACCCAACGCTTGGGTTATCTGTAACCCAAACTTTGGGTAGTCCTCATACTACCCAAAATTTAAGTTCAAAGCTTGTTCCCCAAAAGCGAGGACATGCACTTTAGTCCATTTTGGGTAGGATTCTACCCAAAATTAGGTAACGGCCGGTAAGCGTGCGAATTGGTCCAACGAACGTCCTTCATTGGACGATTTTGAAACCAACCGTTCTTAGAGGGGTGAAACTTATTCGCTCGACGCGCCAACTAGATTTCATTATTGGTACCAGTCAAATGATGACGAAAATGTTTTCTTGCATTGATGACATAGGATGGTTGTTCTATTTAAATTGTTTAAGATAAACATTACATAGTTTCACAAAAAGTTTAATTACGCATGATAAGAAAAAAACTCGTTAATTCGTTTGACATATGAACGTTCAGTCGAGCTCAATATTTTATTACGAACTGTTGAAATCCGGAATTATTTTTGCATTGTTGAGGTTAGGTTGGTTGTTTTAGATAGGAAAATGTTCGCCTAGAAATTGGATTTATCAGTGGATAACTTCGACTATCAACAGCTGCAATCTTTAATCCAGTGATTTCCATCCACTATCGTGTTTTATAGCGAGATTTCAATCTCTGAATTTCATTTTAGTATAAACTGAAACCGGAGGAACGAATTCTTAGTGATGTAACATGAAATTAACCATCTAGATATTTTTCAGAGGTAGGAAACATATTTTCTTCCTCAATATTACTTTTTAATCGAAGAAAAAACATTCAGTTATTATATTGATTGAATCTATAAAATACAAAATGTACTTTCCAATGTGTTTTGACAGATGAAAATAAAAACATCATCATTGCACTATCGTGCCGTCTGGCGGTTGACATCCAGCGTTAGATCGCGAATTACACGCAGAAGAATCAGGCCTGTTTGAATCAACAAAACGTTTAGTTAAATCAAAAACGCGGCGAATGACTGTTTCTAACTGAAACAGGCGTTTTTTGAAAGCATGTATTTGGTTTAGTTCAACAAATACTTCTGTTTACATTTTAAATAGAAACATTGTTGAATCAAAATAAAATTTGTTAGCTCTAACTGATCCCTTTGTTAAAAACCAACAGAATCTTTATTTAATTTCAACTAAATTTGAGTTGTTCTCTCTTGTGGTTAATACAAAAAATTTGTTTTTGTTTCTTCAAACTTGTTTGTTCGTTTAAACTTACCATGATTTTGTTGTTTCAAACGAAATATTTGTTGAAACTACAGAAAAGACAACAAATGAATTAGTTGGTAATTTCAACCAACAGTATTGATTGAAGCAAACCTAAATCTTGTTTGTCACTATATCAAACAGAAAAATTGTTATTTAAAACCAAAATTTGTTTATTTTTACTATTTTTTTTTCTGCGTGTAGAACCTTTATTGCCCATTGGGCGTCTTGTTCGTAATGATTTTTTTATGTGATGGTTGTTCATATGTAGGGGAAAGGGGGTAACAGTGAAACACATTTTTTCTACGATTTGAATTTGATGATAATACATGATATTTGGGTAGCCAAAAGCGGTACGTAGTACCACTCTATTATTAAGTAATACATACATTTTTCCAACTGGTCAAACTCACGGGAAATAATTTTTTCTGGGTAATAAACAGCCGGTGGTAAAATGTACCATTGTGCCTCATGGGTAGGAACTATGAAACACGACGTCATCTATAGTGAAATATGCTATTTGTAAATTCTGTTCTTTTGTTTTGACGAAGAATTATCCTAGCGCTTCGAATTAAAGTTATATTGAGGCGAAAATAGATCTTTCTTGTTAGACCCTAAGAGAAGAGAAGACAATCGCGTAGCCAATTTGATCCACTCCTAACCTCAATATTGAACCAGCTTCTGATTGGTCGTTTTGCCAGTCAAGAGCGTTCATAATATTTTCAAACGGGATGAAAAACAGTGCTGCTGAATTTATTTTGGCTACTTTCCATACACATGAACATTTCATGCAAATTGAATAAATACCCTGAATGAACTACGTGTATTGTTAAGAGAGACGCGAATAAACATAAAATTCAATTTTTAAATGCAGCTAGTATTATGAATTCTTGACAGAGAGTCGATATTTGAGGTACAATTATTTTCAGCAATTGTGAAAAACATGCAAATGGAATCTGGCAATGATGGATGCTTGTTGTCTTTGGAATTACGACAGGGCCTGGTAGATAAAATTAAGAAGAGCAAGAAGCCTGTTGTTGTCTCTTCTCTTGGGTTAGACCTAACCCCCACTTTTTAAATTTTCTTTCGATAGGTATCACATTTCTAAGAACATTTCGGCTAAAACAAGATTTTAAGAACCTTCCCTAATTTTTTTATGATTTTTATAAAATTGAGTAGTTTATGTCGTTTCTGCTTACGTTATATGACAGGGTGTGCTTTTCCATATTTTAAACATCTTGCGGCAATATACATGAAACTAGAGCTTCCCCAAGTAACCAATAAGCATGCTGAATGCGTCTTAACGGCTACTTGATAAGCACTTAAGTCGTTTTAAATGCTATTTAAAAGTCGCTTTTGGCAAAATATACGGCAAATCTTTATGACGAAAGCCGGATAGGAATCAGTTATAAACTTAGAACGGAAAACTAGGAGTAGGCAGGCTCATATGGACATGATCGAATGGAATGTGAAGAATCCTTTGCCTTCTGTTAAGTAGGAGTTAGGTGTTGTACCCAAGTCTACCGCATGATCATTGATAGAACATAAATCATCATCATGTTTTACCGCCGATTTATGTCCTCTCTCATGATGTTTACAACGGTATCAGCATGTGACAAACGAGCTTGTTTCGTAAATAAGTTTTTTACGCGGAGAGATTTTTCTTGGTAAACGTCACATTGCCGAAAATTTTCATGAAGCTAACCATAATGAAAATTTTCATGAAGCTAACCATAATGACCATTCGCAACCGAAAGTGTACCGAGAAACAAGTGCTTTTTGTTCTCTCCGGTGTGGTTTAGTTTTTTCGGTAGTACGAAGATGCTTGCTGTGTCAGAGGCTGCAGTAAAGCATTGCTAATAAGCAGTCCCGCGTGTGATAATTATTACCTGCGATATCGGTGAAGGTAGTGCAGTGAAGTGCGTTACTAAACATTTTTCTTGCCTGAAAGACGGCTTTGTTTAGACGAGCTATATCAGCTCTACTGTGTGAAGGTCACGCGGGTGACGGATAAAACAAACGAAGGATCAATTCACCTACCTGCTCGTCAGGAACCAACTGGTGAAGTGTTTCGTTTTTTACTTTTCTTATCGATTTTTTTATTATTGTTTTTGATTTTTTATTTTGATTTAAATTAAATAGTGCGGTCGAGCGTGTTGCTCCCGCAACAAAATGGAACAAACAGAAGGATCACCCTCCGATGACGAATATTATGGGGAAGAAGAACATATATCTGATACTGAGACAGATAATGTTATGGTCGATCCACTTCCCCCACTTTCCCCCAATGTCTCACAGCCCCCCCGAGTCAAGGTTTACCAGGAAGGATCCGCTGGTCCTTGGGTGGTACACTTTCGGCCCAAAAATAAACCGTTAAACAGCATAACTGTTGCACGGGAGCTGACAAAACGTTACTCGGCCGTAACCGAGATTAAAAAGGTTCAGTCAGATAAACAGCGCGTAGTCGTTACTGACTTGAAACAGGCCAATGATATCGTTAGCAATAGCCTCTTTACGCTGGAGTATCGCGTCTACATCCCTTCACGTGATGTGGAGATCGACGGTGTGGTAAGTGATGCGGGTCTAACTGTCGATGATTTGATGAATGATGGGGCTGGCCGCTTTAAGGACCCTAACCTTCAATCAGTTAAGATTTTGGAGTGCAAGCAATTGCACTCAAAGTCCATCGAAGATGGGAATTACTATCCATCAGACTCGTTTCGCGTAACCTTCGCCGGATCTGCACTTCCGAGCTACGTTGAAGTGGGAGGAGCTCGTCTACCTGTACGCCTGTTTGTACCGCGGGTCATGAATTGTTCCAATTGCAAGCAGCTAGGTCACACGGCCACCTACTGTAGCAACAAGCAACGGTGCGGTAAATGTGGGGAACGCCATGCGGATGATACTTGCAGTAGCCCCGCTGAGAAGTGTGTTTACTGTGGGGAGAATCCGCATGCAGGCCCAACGTACAAACTTCGCGCGGATAAACTGAAGCGATCCGCCAAAGATCGCTCCAGACGCTCTTACGCAGAAATGCTTAAAAGAGCTGTTCCACTTATCTCCGAAAACCCATTCGCTCTCTTGCCAACTGACGATAACGCCTCTAACGACCCTTGCGAGGGGCATTCTTTGGCTCCGCTTGGAAACTCTAGGAAAAGACCTAATCAAAACTTACCTGAACTTCCTCGTAAGGGTCCTAGGTTGTCCCAAACAAGGGTACAAAATAAAAATAAGTCATCAACTGGAAGTGCTAGTACAAATCCGAAAATAATACCTCCTGGTTTTGGGAAATTGAGATACAACCAGGAGTTCCCAGCACTCCCCGGGGCACCAAAAATCCCAAGTGCTTCAATTTTACAGTCAGAAACTCAACCTAAAACGGGATTCCTTAAATTTTCTGACATTGTGGACTGGATATTCACAGCTTTCAACATTACCGATCCTATGAAAAGCTTGCTGGTTGCTATTCTACCAACAGTAAGAACATTTTTAAAACAGTTGACTGAACAATGGCCTCTCCGTACAGCGATCGTATCCTTCGATGGCTAACTTATTAGACGGAATCAGGGATCCGATCACTGTTTTACAGTGGAACTGCAGAAGTATTATCCCCAAAATTGATTCATTAAAACACTTGCTAAATTACAATCATTGTGATGCATTTTCCCTATGTGAAACATGGCTAACTTCTAATATAAACCTCAACTTCCACGATTTTAACATTATCCGCTTGGATCGAGAAGACTCATATGGAGGGGCACTTTTAGGGATCAAAAAGTGCTACTCCTTCAATCGAATCAACCTCTCTTCGACGCCAGGCATTGAAGTTGTCGCTTGTCAAACAACAATCAAAGGCAAAGATCTTTGCATTGCTTCTATTTACATTCCTCCTAGGGCCATGATGAGATATCGAAGATTCTCCAACGTGATTGAACACCTTCCCTCGCCCCGCCTGCTTCTTGGAGACTTTAACTCTCACGGTACGGGGTGGGGCTGTCTATACGACGATAATCGATCTTCGACAATTCAAGACCTTTGTGACAACTTCAATATGACAATTCTGAACACAGGGGAAATGACACGGATTCCTAGACCACCTGCGCAAGCAAGTGCACTGGACATTTCTTTATGCTCGACATCACTACGGTTAGATTGCAAGTGGAAGGTAATATCTGATCCCCACGGTAGTGACCACTTACCAATTGTAATTGCAATCACCACTGGTTCAAGACCATCGACACCAATCAATGTTCCCTATGACCTCACACGAAACATTGATTGGAAGAGCTACGCTGCTGAGATATCCAAAACTATCGATTCAACACAGGTACTTCCCCCGGAGGAAGAATATAAGTTTTTGTCCAACTCGATTCTCGATAGCGCGATTCAAACTCAGACGAAACGAGTACCCGACGTGAACACCCAAAAACGTTCTCCCAACCCGTGGTGGGACAAAGAGTGCTCAGACGTGTACGCGGAGAAAGCTGCCGCGTATAAAACCTTCCGGAACGACGGGTTAGTTGCTAGTTATCGAGTGTACGCGATATTAGAAAAGCGAATGAAAAATTTAATGAAAGCTAAGAAACGCAGTTACTGGCGCCGGTTTGTCGACGGGTTAACAAGAGAAACATCGATGAGCACTCTTTGGGGCACGGCCCGACGTATGCGAAACCGAAACAGTACTAACGAGAGCGTGGAATATTCAAACCGTTGGATATTCGATTTCGCCAAGAAGGTTTGTCCGGATTCCGCCCCGGCACAGAAAATCTACCGCGCCGCGTCGCCTTACAATACCGCGAACGAAACACCGTTTACGATGGTGGAGTTCTCACTTGCTCTCTTATCATGTAACAATAAAGCCTTGGGGCCAGATAGAATCAAATTCAACTTATTGAAGAATCTGCCAGACTCTGCCAAAAGACGCTTGTTGAATTTATTTAATAGGTTTCTTGAGGGTAACATTGTCCCACATGACTGGAGACAGGTGAGGGTCATCGCCATCCAAAAACCAGGAAAACCAGCCTCCGACCACAATTCGTATCGTCCGATTGCAATGCTGTCCTGTATCCGGAAGTTGTTCGAGAAAATGATCCTGTTTCGGCTCGACAATTGGGTCGAAACAAATGGCTTACTGTCAGATACACAATTTGGCTTCCGCAAAGGCAAAGGGACGAACGATTGCCTTGCGTTGCTCTCAACAGAAATTCAAATGGCATATGCTAACAAAGAGCAGATGGCATCAGTATTCTTGGATATTAAGGGGGCTTTCGATTCAGTTTCGATCAACATTCTTTATGAGAAGTTGCACCAGCATGGTCTTTCGCCAATTTTAAATAACTTTTTGCTAAACCTGTTGTCTGAAAAACAAATGCATTTCTCGCATGGCGATTTATCGACATCACGATTTAGCTACATGGGCCTTCCCCAGGGCTCATGTCTAAGCCCTCTCCTCTACAATTTTTACGTGAATGACATTGACGAATGTCTTGTCAATTCCTGCACGCTAAGGCAGCTTGCAGATGACGGTGTGGTCTCTATTACAGGTCCTAAAGCCGTCGACTTGCAAGGACCACTGCAAGATACCTTGGACAATTTGTCTGCATGGGCTCTCCAACTGGGTATCGAGTTCTCCACGGAGAAAACTGAGCTAGTCGTATTTTCTAGAAAGCGTGAACCAGCGCAACTACAGCTTCAATTAATGGATCATACTATTGCTCAGGTTTCAACATTCAAATATCTCGGGGTATGGTTCGACTCTAAAGGTACCTGGGGATGTCACATTAGGTATCTGAAACAGAAGTGCCAACAAAGGATCAACTTTTTCCGTACAATAACTGGAACATGGTGGTGTGCCCATCCAGGAGACCTAATCAGGTTGTACCAAACAACGATATTATCAGTGTTGGAGTACGGATGTTTCTGCTTTCGCTCCGCTGCGAACATACACTTCATCAAACTGGAGCGAATCCAGTATCGTTGCTTGCGTATTGCCTTGGGTTGCATGCACTCGACCCATACGATGAGTCTCGAAGTGCTGGCGGGCGTTCTTCCGCTGAAAAATCGATTTTGGGACCTCTCATATCGATTGCTCATTCGATGGGATATTCTGAACCCATTGGTGATTGCAAATTGCGAAAGGCTTGTCGAGCTTAATTCTCAGACCCGATTCATGTCCTTGTACTTCGATTACATGGCACAGAACATCAATTCATCTACGTATAACGTCAACCGTGCTCATCTCTTAGATACTTCTGATCCAACTGTATTTTTCGATACATCCATGAAAGAAGAGATTTGTGGAATTCCGGATCATATTCGCCCACAAGTGGTCCCAAATATTTTCTATAACAAATACCATCAAGTCGACTGCGCCAAAATGTTCTACACTGACGGATCAATTCTCGACGGGTCCACAGGCTTCGGTATCTTCAACGAAAATCTTGCTGCCTCATTCAAACTCAATAATCCTGCTTCAATTTACGTCGCAGAATTAGCTGCCATTCAGTATACTCTCGGGATCATTGACACCCTGCCCTCAGACCATTACTTCATCGTTTCGGATAGTCTCAGCTCCATTGAGGCCATCCGTGCGGCGAAGCCTGGAAAGCACTCACCGTATTTCCTGGGGAAAATACGGGAATATCTGAGTGCTTTATCTGAAAAATCTTACCAGATTACCTTGGTTTGGGTCCCGTCACATTGTTCTATTGCGGGCAATGAGAAGGCGGACTCTTTAGCCAAGGTGGGCGCATTAGAAGGCGACACTTACGAAAGACCAATTTGCTTCAACGAATTTTTCAGTATCTCTCGTCAGAGGACGCTCGATAGTTGGCAAACCTCATGGAGCAATGGGCATCTGGGACGGTGGCTACATTCCATTATCCCGAAGGTATCAACGAATGCTTGGTTTAAGGGGTTGGATGTGAACCGGGACTTTATTCGTACGATGTCAAGGATCATGTCCAACCATTACTCGTTTGACGCGCATCTCCGTCGTATAGGGCTTGCTGAAAGTAATCATTGTGTTTGTGAGAACGGCTATCACGACATCGAGCATGTTGTTTGGCTGTGCGCAGAGTACTGTGTTGCCAGGTCCCAACTAATAGATTCCCTTCGGGCCCGAGGTAGATCATCCTATGTGCCAGTCCGGGACGTCCTGGCAAACCGTGACCACCCCTATATTTTTCTTACCTATATCTTTTTGAAAACCATTGATGTCCAAGTTTAATACATTTTACCCTCTCTCATTCACAGTAGAATCTCACCAACCTATCCCTGTATCTACAATATGGCATTGTTTCACGAGTCTTCGGTGCATACTCTTCTTGATAACCGTCTATCCAGAACATCATGACATACCGCACATGCAGATGATATAGAGTGCCAATAATTATCCGAAATATCGACCCTCCCCTCGCCCCTGCGATTACAGGCTGGAAACTACAACACTACAACAAAGTGTGCATATCCGCCACAATGATCAATTAGCAAACGACGATGTCATTTACACAATATGTATCCCACTTCCTACCTTTTTCCTTTACTTACATAAGAGGGGAGCAAGCCGCCCCTAAATACGGCTTTCCCTTCCCCCACTAACATGTGACATGTAATAAAAAAAAAAAATGAATTATCGGCCTCGTTAAGCTACAGCATTTGGGCCTTAATAAATGTATTTTAAGATTAAAAAAAAAAAAGCTTTTCGCAAAAGAATATGTTACAAAATATTTTGGCTACCTGTGTGTATGGGACCTTCGCATAGGAAGGTGGTACTACCAGTCGCATGTTCCGGTTGGTCAGTTACTAATTCAAATTTCGAGCTAGAATCGAACAAGATCCTGCTGGCAGTTGAAAAATGACGAAACTGAGCAATTTTGATAAATTTTTATAAATGCATCACAAATGATCTGTTCCTAGTCCTAGAGCGTACCCAGATAAAAACAAAATATGGATTTCTTTCACATCACATCCAATGAATGTACATTATTTTGCATTTATTACTTTATATACGGCTTAAAAACATTCTTTTTTTGTTGATCTAAATGATCCGCTGATGCACTGGATGAAGTCTTACCTCTTTTTGTACATTGTTCGGAATAGTTACTCGTAAGGCTGTCATTAGATTGAAAATACTCAATTTTAGTTAGTTTTTCGATTGTGTTTTTGGCGCATTGCTCCGGGTAAACCTTGTTACTATTTGTAGATATTGAATAAGGTTGCCTTTGAGAATTTTTCTTCACATCACCAATCTTTTTTGATCGCTTCCATTTCATTCTTCGGTTTTGAAACCAGATTTTTACCTGAAACAACAAATGATATCTATTATTGCATTTCATGACATAATTGATTAAACTGCATTATAATTTATCTAGCGAAAAAAATGCACTCTCCATTGTATGTAAACTTTCGAATGCTCTTGAATGAGAATTCAGTATATTCTCTGAATATCACTAATTAGTTAATATTTGTTAGAAGGCATTTGTCAATGTTTGTTACTTTAGGACTGCAGCACTCTCTCAGATTTTTTAATGAAACTTTCTGTACATGAAGACTTTGTCACAAAAAGCCACTTTGCATACTTTGTTTTTCCAAAAATGATCTAGACTGTCTTTTGAAAAGCGTCAAACTTTTTTTTAACTTTTTTTTTCAAATGGCTATAGTCTAAAAATGACAAATTCTACGAAAAAATGTTGCAGGAGTGATTTTTACAAAATTAGTCAAATTTTTTAATAAAAATATTTAAAAAAAATTCTTCGGCTCCTACATTGAAAAAAATCAAGTTTGTTATGGATATATGCGTGTGTAAACAATCCATTTCCCACTGTCCGGCAGTGCTTTTATGGAAAAAACTTGTCTGCATCTATGTAATGATATATTTGTTTTCATCGATAGATGTACACATGTTTGCCGCTGAAAATGAAAGACGATAGTTCTATTGTACATCCAACGACTCATTTCAAGAATGCCTACACGTACCGTACAATAAGCATATACAATAAGCCCCGCGCGAATACATCCACGTATCAATTAGATATTTGCAATATATTCGCACTTCCAGAATGAAAAATATTTTTGATTCTGGCACGTATTTACAAAAAGGAAAACATTTATGAAGCATTGAAAAATGACATGAAACGATCTCACCAGCTATGAATAAATGAATTCATGAGATTTCTGTGAAGAATTCTTCTCCATCAGTGAAATTGTTGCATCAGCTACTCAGGTCCAGGTGGCGCTGCAGGCGCTAAGCGGAACGAACAGGCGTATTTTTTCGCGTCTTGCTTCACATACTTCAATGGCAAAGTTGTGAAGACAAATTTCTATGCAAAATCCAAGGGGTGAGTCGCTTAGCACAAAACGAATTGTGCTCACAAACAAACAGCGTGGTAGCATGTGCCGCAATGTGCCACGATGTGCCACGCTGTGCCATGGTGTTCAGTAAAACAAAAGCAATGGTTGCTATGATTATTCAACTACACTTTGTTGACAGTTTTTGAGTTGTCAAAAGTGTGCCTCATTGTGCCACACATTGTGGTAACGAGTGAAATGATTGTGTATTACTGTGAATCGTAATCTTATATCGTGTTATGGTAGGTGATACAGTGTGTATGGCACATTGTTCTAAGCGACTCACCCCTTGGCAAAATCACACTTTTCTCGCGATATTTCAACCTACTAACAAGTATCTCAACAGGAAAAACCAAAGAGAATAGGGAAAGAGACGAAGAGTGAAAATCAGTCAAAACGGCAACACTCCCTTTATGATGATTTCAACACTAGAATTTTGGCAACCGCTTCCACAGGCAGCACTTTAAATGACTCCTATTATATTTTGAAAACAAACCGTATGTCGATCGTTCGATTTGTTTATCAAACGATGCGCATTTAGAAACAAAGAGATGAAATAATTCTAAAGCTTGTTTTTACTCATATATATACTCTAGAATGCACCTCACAATCACGATTGAACCAAATTCTGACGAAAATTGAATTTTATTTTTTAATGCATGTACAATACTTATCTCCTCCAACTCAGGCATGAGTAATGTTTATTTACATTGCACGATTGGTCTGCTTAATAAGGTATTTTTGACTTCACACTATTCGTCTCTTTCCCTATTCTCTTTGGGAAAAACTACCTACTAAACGATTGACTTCGTTTTCCTGTTGAATATATTGTATGGTAGACGAGCCCTTATTCATCTCATTAATCAGGTTGACACACTATTTCACTGATAACTCGGCTTACAGTGATTGGATTACGCTTATATATGTATTAACATCTTTGCTTCGTTCCTAAGAAACAGTTCCATAAAAGATCTAGCTTGGAAAATGTAAAATATTCGCGTTTGAGCGAAGTGAAAAGTTGAGTACGACGCACCCTTATTCATCCTACCATATGAGCTAATGCGTTGAATAGAGATAGCTGACACTGCTCTAACTAATGTGTTCAAATGGGTGAGATGAATAGAGGTGCTAAGATGAATTAGGGCACAGTAACCCTATATCACTGAAAAACTTTGAAAAATATTGGACGTTAACGACAACACGCGATTCGCCAGTGCTGCCAGTAGATACAGAACACTAGATTAGGATAGTCGCTGGCATCAGTGGTTGGAACATCATTGTTTTGATTTCGGGATATACCTGTCAAATGGGCCAAATAAAACAAAGCAAAAAAATAATCCTCTATCGTCGTTTCATTGCGACTAATATTTTTTGTTTCTTTTAGTCAGCAAAACAATGGCCATTCTTGGTAGATGTATTTTCACTAATTAGATTGCACAAATTGTCTAAATCTGTACTAAATTTCAATAAATTTTCATTTCCTTAAGCGGTATATACAAACTCTTCTATTTCATAAAAATAACAGTCGAAAATGTACACCGAGAAAATTCGTTATATTGAATATATTGATTTCACACATATTTTTTTGCAACTTGCAGTAGCACATAAAAATTATCTGTCACACATAGATATCATGTGAAAACTAATGAAATTATAATATTCTGGTTGCAGTTGAAAATCGAAATAGTGAACTTGCGCCTTTCGATTTTTCTCCTATTTTCAGCGTGCGGAACTAAAGCGCAACTTGTGTAGATGATGCGCAAGTTGATTATCTAACATGTACACAAGATGCGCTTTAGTTTCCCACTCTGCAAATAGGGAAAAAACGAAAGGCGCAAGTCAATTTTTCGATTTTCAACTGCAACCAGAATAGGATGCCACATAGAAATTTGTTTCATAGCAGATATATTTTGCTGTTTACCAAATTTTCCTCCTTAGGGTGAAATATAGCATCACGTATTTTTCTGTTTGACTCTCGTTTATTCTGCTGAAAATTTTATGCATTGGACGTTTTCGATCTTGATCACAGCAGAATAAACGAGACTGAATTGAAGAAAGGCAAACTCTGCATTTTACTAATTCGAAGTTCAACTAAACGGTTTGTGGTTACAAGCAGGCCATATTTTTCTGCGTGTACCACCCGCTTGGAAGAAAAACGGGCAGCCAGCAAAAATCCGTCAGGATTCCGGCAGCTGTCAAAATTATCAAAATGGCGCTGCCAGAATTCAGCTATATTCCTCCCAGTTCTGGCAGGCAGATTCGCCTCACCGGTTATGTTTTGTTTATCGTTCTTTCATTTTCGCCAATTTACATTTTTCCAAGAAGGATAGTTTTGGCAGATGAAAAAATAGGAAGAAACAAAGATTTTGGTTTCAAACATGGTAAGTAATATGGATTTCATGCCTCCAGACATGTTTTTATTATAGATTTACGTAAAATTTAAAAAAATTAAGAAAAAATACAAGCAAAACCAGAAGCGGTACAAAACCGGTCCTGCCGGTGCGTGCCTGGCTGAAATCCGGCAGAAAAAACCGTTAATAACCGTAAGGCGAAAAATTCTGCCAGAAACGGTTGTTGCATTTGAGCCGGCCGGCTGTGCAGCGCTCTGCCAGCCAGACCCCCAGAAATTCTACCAGACGTTTTATTTCGCTGCCGGCTATCTGGGGGGATTTCTGCCATGCACGTCCGAGCGGGGCAAAAGTGCAGACCAAAGACTTTTACTAGAGAGACTTTCGATAACTTGACAGTAGGGTTGCCACCCCTCCGGGTTTGACCCGGAGACTCCGGTTTTCGGGAGCGATCTCCGGGTCTCCGGGTTTTACATCAATTTCTCTGGGTTTGGCGGAAAGAAGCATAGGTTCAATTTTTTTTGGAATTAATTGATTTTTTACAAAATATTTAAAAAGTCTAAGTTAACTATTACTCTGGTTCAGATTTATTTTCCCGACTAACCCTTCGTTTCAAGGTGGCGAAGATTTCACCAAATATTGCGAATTTCTTTCACAAAGCAATGAAAATGTAAAACAAATAAAATTCACTACAAATTAACCTTCCGGAAGTCGCGCTAGTGCACTGAGTGCACGCTGCTCTGAAAATCTAGCGAAATGGTCTTAGGGGACCAGCGCCTGCTCGTTCGGTAAGCCATATGCGCGACTTCCGGAGAGTTAAGGAAAGTAATATTTCGCTATGTGCTACAATTGAAATGTTGCATTCCACTAACTCGCTCAAAATGGTGTAAAAAAGTTATTTTACTGCAATTTTACCAAATCATTTCACTCTTAGTGGGTCGTGTGTCAGGGATGGGAATTATCATTCATTCGCATGATTCTTGGCGAATCCGTTCATTACTTTGACAGTAGCTAGTCGTTCATTCACGATCCGACGAAAACTCTCCAAACGAACACAACTGAACGTAGGTAGAGATGAACTTCCGAAGAAGTGAGCCAGGTAAAAGAATGACACGTACTATGTTGAATGAACAAGATTGTGGTTCTTTATTCGCGAATTGAATCGAAAGATTGTATTGTAAGCATTCGGAAGTGAATCAACTTGTAGTCCACAAACGAATGTGAGATTGTATTCTCCAGTCGGGTTAGGTCAACTTTATACTGCAAATGTACACTGTAATCATTATTGGGAAGTATATTGCACTAGAATCCACTTGAAATTGATGTTGTTATATGCAGGGAATCGTTTTATAAAGTTATTTCTGGGCAAATGCATGCTTGTACATGACATACATGAAAATTGTATGATTGAAAATTTTTCAAACAATCCATGTTACGGCTCCGCGGTTCGGTTTTCTCGTTTGGCGGTGCTGGTAAATTTATTACTGCGTAGACAGCAGGGTGTATTTTAAAAATGTTCCTTTTGAAATTTTCGAGTATCAGCGGTGCTTGCTTACATTCGCAATTCTCATCTGCTTTGCGGTGGAATTTTCTGGCCTCCTCCTGGATAACTTGCAACAGAATCTTTTTTTGGGTACAGCGTCGTTTCATTCTAAAAACCGATTTAATCCACCTAGCAGTGAGATGAGACATTTCTTACACATTTCACTATTGGATTAGTTTGCAGAACTCACGAGAAGTAGGCACCCAATTAGAGGTGGGATGAAAACAGTTTCTAGTCTTGCACGAATAAAATCTCGAATAAATTGAATAAATTATAGAAATCAACAAAACCGAAATAAAAAAGTAAAGCAAAAATTGAAACAATAGGTTTTTAAATTCATAAAATGAGTAGAAAAATTAATGGAAATCATTATAATTTTGATCCAAATACACGAATCAAATTAGATTAGGTTATTACATAAAAATTAAGATTATATTTAGAAATAGTCATAAGATTAATAGAATAAATTGACTCATACTAACAAATTGAATGAAATAAAACGAATGACTGAACATGAAATGCATAAAATTAAAGATATGAAAAAAATGAATCAGATAAATCAAATGAATCAAATGAATAAAATGAATCAAACGAATAAAATGAATCAAACGAATCAAATGAATCAAATGAATTAAATGAATCAAATGAGTCAAATGAATTAAATCAATCAAATAAATCAAATAAAACGAATGAATCAAATGATTCAAATGAATCGAATGATTCAAATGATTCAAATGAATCAAATGAATCAAATGATTCAAATGATTCAAATGATTCAAATGATTCAAATGATTCAAATGATTCAAATGATTCAAATGATTCAAATGATTCAAATGAATCAAATGAATCAAATGAATTAAATCAATCAAATAAATCAAATGAATCAAATGAAACAAATGATCCAAATGATTCAAATGGATCAAATGAATCAAATGAATCAAATGAATCAAATGAATCAAATGAATCAAATGAATCAAATGAATCAAATGAATCAAATGAATCAAATGAATCAAATGAATCAAATGAATCAAATGAATCAAATGAATCAAACGAATCAAACGAATCAAATGAATCAAATGAATCAAATGAATCAAATGAATCAAATGAATCAAATGAATCAAATAGATCAAATGAATCGTATGAATCATATGAATCACATGAATAACATGAATTAAATGAATCAATTGAATTAAATGAATCAAATTGATTTAATTCATCCAGTGAATACAATGAATCAAATTAATGAAATCGATCAAATGAATAAAAAGAATGGATGAACAAAATGAATAAAGTAAAAAATAAATGAAATGCATAAATAAAACCGATTTAATCCACCTAGCAGTGAGATGAGACATTTCTTACACATTTCACTATTGGATTAGTTTGCAGAATTAATTTCTAGTCTTGCACGAATAAAATCTCGAATAAACTGAATAAATTATAGAAATCAACAAAACGACCAAAATAAAAAAGTAAAGCAAAAAATGAAACAATAGGTTTTTAAATTCATAAAATGAGTAGAAAAATTAATGGAAATCAAAATTATAATATACACAAATGAATGAATCAAATGAATCAAATGATTCAAATGAATCAAACGAATCAAATGAACCAAATAAATCATATGAATCATAAGAATCAAATGAATCAAATGAATTAAATAAATCAAATGAGTCAAATGAATCAAATGAATCAAATGAATCAAATGAATCAAATGAATCAAATGAATCAAATGAATCAAATGAATCAAATGAATCAAATGAATCAAATGAATCAAATGAATCAAATAAATCAAATGAATCAAATGAATCAAATGAATCAAATGAATCAAATGAATCAAATGAAAAAAATGAAAAAAATGAAACAAATGAATCAAATGAATCAAATGAATCAAATGAATCAAATGATTCAAATGATTCAAATGAATCAAATGAATCAAATGAATCAAATGAATCAAATGAATCAAACGAATCAAACGAATCAAATGAATCAAATGAATCATAAGAATCAAATAAATCAAATGAATCAAATAAATCAAATGAATCAAATGAATCAAATGAATCAAATGAATCAAATGAATCAAATGAATCAAATGAATCAAATGAATCAAATGAATCAAATGAATCAAATGAATCAAATGAATCAAATGAATCAAATGAATCAAATGAATCAAATGAATCAAATGAATCAAATGAATCAAATGAATCAAATAAATCACACGAATCAAATGAATTAAATTAATTAAATGAATAAAATGAATCAAATGAATCAAATGAATCAAATGAATCAAACGAACCAAATGAATCAAATGAATCAAATGAATCAAATGAATCAAATGAATCAAATGAATCAAATGAATCAAATGAATCAAATGAATCAAATGAATCAAATGAATCAAATGAATCAAATTAATCAAATGAATCAAATGAATCAAATGAATCAAATGAATCAAATGAATCAAATGAATCAAATGAATCAAATGAATCAAATGAATCAAATGAATCAAATGAATCAAATGAATCAAATGAATCAAATGAATCAAATGAATCAAATGAATCAAATGAATCAAATGAATCAAATGAATCAAATGAATCAAATGAATCAAATGAATCAAATGAATCAAATTAATCAAATGAATCAAATGAATCAAATGAATCAAATGAATCAAATGAATCAAATGAATCAAATGAATCAAATGAATCAAATGAATCAAATGAATCAAATGAATCAAATGAATCAAATTAATCAAATTAATCAAATGAATCAATTGAATCAAATGAATCAAATGAATCAAATGAATCAAATGAATCAAATGAATCAAATGAATCAAATGAATCAAATGAATCAAATGAATCAAATGAATCAAATGAATCAAATGAATCAAATGAATCAAATGAATCAAATGAATCAAATGAATCAAATGAATCAAATGAATCAAATGAATCAAATGAATCAAATGATTCAAATGAATCAAATGAATCAAATGAATCAAACGAATCAAATGAACCAAATGAATCATATGAATCATAAGAATCAAATGAATCAAATGAATTAAATAAATCAAATGAATCAAATGAATCAAATGATTCAAATGAATCAAATGAATCAAACGAATCAAATGAACCAAATGAATCATATGAATCATAAGAATCAAATGAATCAAATAAATCAAATGAATCAAATGAATCAAATGAATCAAATGAATCAAATGAATCAAATGAATCAAATGAATCAAATGATTCAAATGAATCAAATGAATCAAATGAATCAAACGAATCGAATGAATCAAATGAATCAAATGAATCAAATAAATCAAATAAATCAAATAAATCAAATGAATCAAATGAATCAAATAAATCAAATGAATCAATCGAATCAAATGAATCAAATGAATCAAATGAATCAAATGAATCAAATGAATCAAATGAATTAAATGAATCAAATGAATCATATGAATCATAAGAATCAAATGAATCAAATGAATCAAATGAATCAAATGAATCAAATGAATCAAATGAATCAAATGAATCAAATGAATCAAATGAATCAAATGAATCAAATGAATCAAATGAATCAAATGAATCAAATGAATCAAATGAATCAAATGAATCAAATGAATCAAATGAATCAAATGAATCAAATGAATCAAATGAATCAAATGAATCAAATGAATCAAACGAATCAAATGAATCAAATGAATCATATGAATCATAAGAATCAGTTGAATCAAATGAATTAAATAAATCAAATGAATCAAATGAATCAAATGAATTAAATGAATCAAATGAATCAAATGAATCAAATGAATCAAATAAATCAAATGAATCAAATGAATCAAATGAATCAAATGAATCAAATGAATCAAATGAATCAAATGAATCAAATGAATCAAATGAATCAAATGAATCAAATGAATCAAATGAATCAAATGAATCAAATGAATCAAATGAATCAAATGAATCAAATGAATCAAATGAATCAAATGAATCAAATGAATCAAATGAATCAAATGAATCAAATGAATCAAATAAATCAAATGAATCAAATGAATCAAATGAATCAAATGAATCAAATGAATCAAATGAATCAAATGAATCAAATGAATCAAATGAATCAAATGATTCCAATGAGTCAAATGAATCAAATGAATCAAACGAATCAAATGAATCAAATGAATCAAATGAATCAAATGAATCAAATGAATCATATGAATCATAAGAATCAAATGAATCAAATGAATCAAATGAATCAAATAAATCAAATGAATCAAATGAATCAAATGAATCAAATGATTCAAATGAATCAAATGAATCAAATGAATCAAATGAATCAAATGAATCAAATGAATCAAATGAATCAAATGAATCAAATGAATCAAATGAATCAAATGAATCAAATGAATCAAATGAATCAAATGAATCAAATGAATCAAATGAATCAAATGAATCAAATGAATCAAATGAATCTTATGAATGTTATGAATCAAATGAATCAAATGAATCAAATGAATCAAATGAATCAAATGAATCAAATGAATCAAATGAATCAAATGAATCAAATGAATCAAATAAATCAAATAAATCAAATGAATCAAATGAATCAAACGAATCAAATGAATCAAATGAATCATATGAATCATAAGAATCAAATGAATCAAATGAATCAAATGAATTAAATGAATCAAATGAATCAAATGAATCAAATGAATCAAATGAATCAAATGATTCAAATGAATCAAATGAATCAAATGAATCAAATGAATCAAATGAATCAAATGAATCAAATGAAACAAATGAATCAAATGAATCAAATGAATCAAATGAATCGAATGAATCAAATGAATCAAATGAATCAAATGAATCAAATGAATCAAATGAATCAAATGAATCAAATGAATCAAATGAATCAAATGAATCAAATGAATCATATGAATCAAATGAATTATAAAATGTAATTAGTTTAAGCAACCACCATTGGGGCCAAAGGGGCCTGTTGGTAAAGGTAATACACATAAACATGGATCACATGAATCAAATTAATCAAATTAATTAAATGAATCAAATGAATTAAATGAATCAAATTGATTTAATTCATCCAGTGAATACAATGAATCAAATTAATGAAATGGATCAAATGAATAAAAAGAATGGATGAACAAAATGAATAAAGTAAAAAATAAGTGAAATGCATAAATAAAACAAACGATTCAAATAAACAAAATGAGCTGAGGTGATAAAATGAATAAAAAGACGAAAATGAGCAGAATTAAATGCAATGATGAAAATGAAAAATTGAACAATGGTAAAAGGTTATAAATTAATATAAAGAAATAAATTGAATCAAATAAATTATTTGGATGAAATGATTAAAACTGAAAAAGTAGTCAGATTATTAAAATGAAGCAACTGAACAAAATGAATAAACTGGAAAAAATGAATAAAATGCATACAATGAAAACAATTACTGATATAAGTAAAATGCACAAAAAGAATGAATTGATCAGAGTGAATCCAAAGAATGAAACGAATAAAATAAGTAAAATGAACGCAGATGAACAAAACGAATAAAAAGATGCGGAATGAAATAATTAATTAAAATGAAATGGTCATATATTTGAATCCAAAAACATTTTTGAATAAAGAAAATAAATAAACCGGATTGTACGAATTTGAGAACCATTGCATCAGAAAGTTTTGAAATGTTTTTGAAAATCTCATCTTCTGATAAAAGTCTAATAAATATGCAATGGACTTTCTAGCGCTTCCATTTTTTTTTGTTTTATTCTTTTTGCTTTCATTCTTCTTTACTTGACGAATTCGAAGTTTACTTTTTGGTCACATATTCCCGAAAAAAAAATTATGTGCAGAATAGAATTTGCTGGTCCAGTATTTTAACGCGCAATTGAATATAGTAAAATGAAACAAGGTCACATGTGCTTTCAAGCCCCTTAAACAGAGAACGACAGGGAGAATGCGATCCGTGAATGAGACAAGTAGATATTTCAAAGTTTTTATTTACATTGAAGTAAATAGTGTGAAATCTAGGCTATGTCGATTGCATGAAAGCCGTGTTTGTATTGTTTCGTTCGGAATTCTCGTGCAGGAAATATGGATAAATAAGTCCTATACAGACCAATACCGTGAAAAGGAAATAGTACAAACTACTCAGTATATCCAAATATGGACGACGATAAGTTAGAAGACACATTGTAGTTGCATCCCCCATCGAGAGTGGGTACTTTGGGAGACTTCTTTTCCTGGATCTAAGTTGTGGATATTTTTGGTCTTTGATCCGTTATTTTTCATGAAAGTTCGTACCAATACAACGAATGTGCAGCTGATACAACTCATGGTTCATTCGCCTGCGCAACGTTCCGTCTTCCATCTGAACGCCACCATAGATGGTACGCAACACCTTTCGTTCGAAAACTCCAAGGCGTTGGTCCTCCACGAGCATAGTCCAGGTCTCGTGGCCGTAGAGGACCACCGATCGAATCAACGTCTTGAAGATAATCAACTTCGTGCGGCAGTGAATTTTGTTCGACCGGAGCGTCCTCTGGAGTCCAAAGTAGGAACGATTTCCCGCTAAGATCCGTCACTGAATTTCTCTGCTGTTATCATTGTCGTCGGTTACCAGTGAGCCCAAATACATGAATTCGTCGACCATCTCGATTTCGTCACCGTCAATCCGAACTCGGGTGAGAGGTTCACATTATCGTCTCTAGAACCTCTTCCTCTCATGTATTTTGTCTTCGAAACGTTGATGGCAATTCCAATCCTGCTGGCTTCAGCTTTCAGTCTTTGAGCAAATATTTCATTTAAAATTCAATAGAGATACGAATAGTTTAAATATCGCTCGTGGAATGACTCTTTTGAAAATTTCCATCGTCAAACTTTCATATTACCCAGTTAAGCCATATATTTTTCTTATATAGCCATGAATTTCCTTAATTATAGTGTAGATACAGGCTTTGAATACAATTGAATTAAAGTTGAGTTGATGTAGCAGCAGACAAAAAATGGTTTTGTTTTCTAAAACCTTCTCAATTACAATTAATAAACATTTCAGATTGGCAGAAGATCTTATCACACAACTTAGAAATGGATACAGAAATAGCTAGATAGATGTAATGGAAGAGAAACAGAGAGAGAAAGAGAGAGAGAGAGAGAGAGAGAGAGAGAGAGAGAGAGAGAGAGAGAGGGAGAGAGAGAGAGAGAGGGAGAGAGAGAGAGATTGGGGGGGGGGGGGGCTGTGAGGAATGGCAAATGATGGTTAATGCAGTGACATTATTTTTATAGGTATATTATTATGATATATTGATTCTTACATTCTTATCTTAAATAATGTAAGTAGTAATTTTTGCGCCATAACCAGTATAACCTAAATCTTGCAAAAGAGCTAAATTTTCGCTAGATTTTTGGGCTTCAAACATATACTCGCTTTCGGTGACGCGACAAGTATAATTATATTAGAAATCTTTTATCTCACTACTAGGTGAATTACTTGTTGATCTGTGTATTGATATACCATCCAACATTTACCTGATTGAACGCAATGCCTAATCCAAGGAATAAATACTAGAACTCACTGTTTCTTTATCAACACTTTATTTTGTCTTTTAAGTGAACTTATATATTGATTTTTGAGAAATAGTTCATTTATTATAAAGGTAATTCACAAAATGTTCTCAACATCGAATTCCTTGAATCACGTAGATGTGTTTTCATACCCCGATATTCAAAATCGGTTTAGTTTTACCCCTAAAACACCAGTAAAGCAATACTCTGTATGAAACAATCTCATTTTTAATTAGTGGAAATTAATAAGCGAGGACTAAAAATACAAAATGTTTAATATTTCCGCCGCTCGTGCACGGATTTAGACAATCTATAGCTTGTTAGAAAGGTATTTTTAAAGGCTTTCTATGGGACGATATTGTATTGTTCGACGATATTGTATTGTTCGAAAGCTATTTGCAAAAAACCTGCTGTGTTTTGATAAAATCGCCCATATCTCAGAAAGCAAACAACATATCGAATATCAAAAATAATAGTGTCAAATAGCAACGTTAGGCCTTTCATTTGAAACTAATTTCATTAAAATCGGTACAGCCAGTGCTGAGATAATTACATGACATTTTGTACATACATACATACACACATACACACACACATACAGACATTGTCTCAATTTGTCGAGCTGAGTCGATTGGTATATGAGACTCGGCTCTCCGGGCCTCGGAAAAAGTTTTCAAAGTTTGAGCGAATCCTATACATTTCTTTTGTAAGAAATGTAAAAATGTTTTTTTTTTTTTTCAACAGCACATGGCAAGCTACTTACTTGACAATTAGAGACCACCAAGTGAAAATTTCATAGGTCTATAAACAAGAACAATTTTTTTTTATTTGAACAATCTGGTGAATGTTTTGAAATGAATCTTTGTGAATGAAAGAATGCATTCATTTGTGATCCTTTCTGCTTTCATTCAAAACACAATATATGTGATGGAGAATGAATCATTGGGTGAACACTAACATTGCCGTGCGCTGTCACTTTTTTCAGTATTTTGTTTTCTTTATCGCTTTCGCATGAGCGCGTAACTATACACAAGAAGGGTTGCCGAGGTCAGGTTTCACAGTAGGAGCATGTTGGCGGATGATTTGAAATTGATCGTTTCGTGAAATGATTTTTTCCATGCCTGGCGGTAGTGAAAGACATTCGTGGCTTATATTTGCAAGATAGGTATATGCGTCAGTTCCTTTTTCGCTTGCTATAGGAAAGTACTGCAGCAAAATATTAGCGGTCACCTGGTATTGTTGAAGGAGAAGTTGTTGGCCATCCAAAATCAATAGTTTTGGACATTTACAATGGACCCCCCTGTCCACCGATGCGTCAAAATGGATTCTTTTTTCAATTTTTTGGTAACGAGTTTCATATTAAAGGAGAAGTTGTTGGCCATTGAAAATCAATAGTTTTGGACATTAACAATGCGCAGGGGGTCCACCGATGCGTCAAAATTGAAATTTTTTCAGCTTTTTGGTAATGAGTTTTATATTGAACGAGAAATCGTGCGCCATTTAAAATTAATAGTTTCAGACATTTACAATGCGCAGGGAGGTCCGCTAATGCGTCAAAAGGTTGAAAAAAATCAACCTTTAAGTAATGAGTTTTACATTGAAGGGGAAGCTGTGTGCCGTTGAAAATCTATAATTTTGGAGATTAACTATGAACACGGGGAACCGCCAATGTGACAAAATGAAAACTTTTTCATGCGGTAGCAGCGTAATCAAGTTACAGAATGGTGGTATTGTACGACAGAATTTTCACAGTTTTTCTCTTTTATTCAGGGAAATCAACTAATTACTAATATTGTTTCGTTAATAATATAGTGCCAATATATATGGAACAAATTTTGATGGACAGGCCATTAAACGAACAAAATTATTCTTTTTTCATAATCCACCATTACATTTTGGCATACTTCCCAAAGATAGTTAAAAGGAAATGTTTTCAATAATTTGGAAGTCATCCTATGGAGCAGTTTTGCTTTCAAGATATGAATTCGTATGTCTTGATTTTTCCACAAAAAATTCTCAAATATTACTTTGATTTACCGCCGAATCCAAGAGAAGGTCCCCTTCAAAACTCGGCCGCTTATACGTTTGCTCCTTAACTTAGCATAATATGCTAATAGAAATTAAGAGTCTTTCGGTACTAAAACAATATTGGAAAGTTTTATGATGACGCCGTAATGAACGAAAGAGAAAGTAGACAGAGGCTCTCCCAAGTAACAACTTTAGTTTTATTAAATTCTATTAGCGGTTTCCAAGACTTATTTTGCGACTAGCATTAAAACTTTCAATTCCACGAAAACCTCCTAATAAACACTTCAAGATCATATTCTAACTAGTTGGCCCAATGTACATAAACCTGCTTTAAAACTTTTCCGAAGCAGCATACAATTTCTCTAAAAGACTTTAAAAACCGCTTTATGGACAACACAAAATTCGTTTAGAATCAGCGATTTGGTTTTAAATAAGCTTTAAATCTTTTGTAATTTATGGTTGCTTTTGAAGGCAGCTTAAATATAAACAAATAATATAAACGTTATCTTTGCATCTGTCAGTGAAAATCACCAGAGTATGCGTGCTAAATAATGTTGATTATCAGGTTAGTAAAATCTAATAGTTAATTTGCAAATTGTAAAAACTTTCTCAATCATGAAGAACATGCGCTTCAAATTTTTTCGTGTATATAACGATAAAATTGATAATCGTATAGCTTCGCTCTCATAATAATGTTGTTCTAGCAAAAAAATGCCAATAGCTAAATAAATAAAAACAAATAATTCATCACAATTTATGTACCACACAATTCCACCATATTATATACTAATCTCATAGTGTATAGATAACAGTGAGCAGTAGAGATTTATTGTATGTTCTGATATACTCTTGCGTGTTAACCGCAGTGGGTGGGGCTCACCCACTAGCTAAGATTCACTAGCTAAGATTCTCGCTACCGAGGGGTGCTCAAAAGCTCCTAAAGTCGATCGATTTACAGCGAACTAATACCAGCTGAGGGGTGAATGCTCTGTATAGCACGAATCGAAAAAGCAACGTTAACATTGTGTGGATTCTGAATTTATTCCCTAAAACTATCATCTATCTCTGTAATTATACTCCTATAAAATTATCCTAATTCTAAGACTCTTTTCTATTACTATTACCTATTTGTACTTTTCTTTCCCTATACTCTATATTTACAATTGTATACACACCATAATTTCTCCGTGACGTTACACAGGTACCTGTTTAATCCGGCGATGCTGTTGCCTGTTTGTTTCCCGGTCGACCGGGCGAATTTCCTTCGGCGAACAGTCACTGTTGTTCCTGATGTCGAATGCTGCTGTAAAGGGCACAATACCCATTCGGAACTCCGGATGATAGAAGTTTTAATGCTGTACTAGACGACTGCTGACGGTAGTGTACCTTCTGCAATGGCTGTTATTCGCGTCAGCACGCGGTTTTTCTGGTGGAATGCCGCTTTCCGACGCCGAAATATTTCTGCAATGGCGGCTATTCGCGTCAGCACGCGGTTTTTCTGGTGGAATTTCGCTTTCCGACGCCGAACTACTTCTGCGATGGCTGCTATTTGCGTTAACACGCGGTTTCTTCTGTCGATCCGTGCTCACTCGATCCCAACCTGGCGGGTGACGATCGAGGTTTTATTGGTTATGACTTGATGTGCGTATTTTAATTATATCTATTAAATTTTAACGTGTTTCTATCTGTGGGGTAACATTTTAATAATTAACAAAAAGTTTATTAAACTGATTTTTCGCCAAATGAACCGTATCGTTAAATTTTTTTAAGAACAATATTGTTTAGAACGTTTTAGTTGTACTAAGAGTCAGCTACTCCTTTCTAAAATTAAACAATAATTACTGACTCTCATTATCACAATCCACACCACGTTTTTAGCCACACTTTGCTAACCTAATTTAACGAATTTAATCACCGTCACGCACTACGAAACTGGTAATAAGCCACTGACCGAAAGAGATCGATTTCAGCCGAGCAAAGCTATTTATGTGCGTAGAAATTGCATGAAAGACCGAACAGGGAGTGACGAGAACATCTCAGTTGTCACACTGCCATAATCGAGCACATTATGTAGCGTGAATAGAGGATACGACACTGCTCTTATCCAATACACCCGGCACTCACAAGATGCTGTGAGTTCGCTCATTTATGTCTTATGAAAGCGAGAAACCGCAAGAGGGTAAAAGAGAGGGAATCTTGCAACCGAGTACGATAGGGTACATCGGGGTTTGTGTTGACTTGTGGTGGAGCACACAAATTGTAAATTGGGAACCTATCGGTTACATTACACCGCCGTCCGAGTTCAAAATGGTTGAACGTTCAAGCATTTTGAAGGACGAGGAGACCTTTAAAATTATATTCAAAAACTGGGATTTCACAACATCTCAAAACTACCTGAGTTGCAGACCTCCATTCAACTCAGTTTCCACGTTACTCGTTCACTCATGAGTGGAAGACAGATAAAGTCGCTCGTAATCCCATATTACTCTGACGTTTATCGACTGGCCATGTTTGTTTACCTATGATATTAGTTCCCTCAACAGGTCCTTTTTCCGAATGTTTCCGATGAAAAGTGCGGACTTTTGAGCAAACTCCTTATTCCACTAATAGGTTGTGTTTGAATAATCGGTTGCATTGGAATTTGCAGGAAAAAATTTAAAAAATCGAGCCGTTTTGGGTTTATGGAAAGGAGGTAAGTAAACATATCGATATCGGTAATAGTTTTGGAGCGTTTGGTTGCACGACTCATTTGACTTGTGTTCACAGCTATTTTTCCTAGTATATCTTCGGCCGCAGCTATACCAAGGCTACCCCGAGATAAGTTTCTGATTTCATACATCTACTATGCTTATTCTATGTATTCAGCTATTCTGATTTCATTTAAGGATACGTCGGGTTTCTTATCAGCTGCTGAGAACACACCGAGTAACTATCCGGTTTTGTCAGCCAGCTCGTAGGAACTCGTTCCAATACGGGCTCGTACTGTGCATGGCGTATACAATGGACCTAGCTTGGCATTGTAATTTTGAGGAACAGAGGATTGGCGGAAGTTCCTTTTTAGAACATTTTGACCAACCGTATACGATGGAGCTTTGACTTTGCTCCGTAAATTATAATAATTCTTATTTTTCTCATAATGCTTTCGCAGATTTTTGTATACAATGTCATAAATAGATTTATCAATTTCGTTTTTTCTTCCTAACATATCTTTCTCTGACACCTCCTCCTCATCCCTATCCATCCCTATCCATCTTATCGCCCTTTTGAACAATTTCATGTCCGAAAAGAACCCTGTACGGACTAAACCCCGTGACACTATGCGGTGAATTGTTCAGAACGTGCTATATTTCCGACACGCGAGTGTCCCACAATTTTTGATCGTTACGAACGTAAGTTCTTCTGCAGGCATTTATAGTCCGATTCAGACGCTCGACTGGATTTGATTGAGAGTGATGGCGAGAATTGGTCCAATGCTGGACACGGTATCTTTCTAATAGAGTTTTGAACTGGTGCGAAAGAAAGGTAGTAGCATTATCAGTAATAATGTACTCTGGAGTGGAATATCTACGAAACCAGTTCTCTTCCACTATTTTGCAAACTTGGGGAGCGAAAATCCGACGAAGAGGGAATAATAGACAATATTTGGAAATTAGTTCCATTATTACAAGCAAATGTGAATTGCCATGTTTGCTTCTGGGGCGAGATTGGATGAAATCTAACGCTATTATTTGGAATGGCTTGTTCGTTATTCTTTGCAAACCTATTTCGGGATGTTGCGAGTAATTTGAGGGTTTATTTTGTTTGCAGATGGAACATTTCTGAATGTAAGTGCGGACATCCTCCGACATTCTGGGCCAGTAATATTTTTTTCTCATGCGAGACAGCGTTTTATCTACCCCTAAATGCAAGGCATCATCATGCTCTTCTTTCAGAAGAGTTTCAATGACGCCCGACGGAATGCAAGCCTTCCACTCGAATCGGTAATCTACCGTATCTTCTTTGGTAGATACCAGTTTGCGGAGAATGCCTTGATCGATCCAGAAATCTTTGTATCTCTCTGGGTCTTCTTGAACGCGTGTAAGCATACTGTGGTACCAGTCGGGGTTATTTGCGTCGAGCGTCAGGACTTCTACGGCCCGGGATAAGGCATCTGGTATAACATTGTCGATTCCTCGACGATGTTTGATGACCATATCATGCCTTTGGAGTTCTATGCTCCACCGGCACAGTCTCGAAGAGGCTCGCCAGCTGCTACAAAGAATATACGTAAGGGCAGAGGTATCTGTATAAACCGTGAACGCAGTACCTTCTAAGTAGCCCCGAAATTTTTCGATTGAGTTAAGGACAGCTAATGCTTCTTTTTCAGACGCAAAGTAGCGCTGTTGTGCCCCGCTCAATTGCAATTGCAAATGCAATCGGTTTATCTACCCCATCATAGTTTTGTGTTAATACAATATCAATCGGCTTGCTGAATTCAGGGTTCGTTAATATTGGGGCAGTGATTAATCGTTCCTTAATGTTAATAAAGGATTTTTCCGCAAGCTCATTCCAGCGCACCTGTTTGGGTTTATCTTTCAGTAGGTCTGTAAGGGGGAGGACTGCCTGACTGTAGTTGGATATGAACCGACGATAATAATTGCACATCCCCAGAAATCTACGTACGGCTCGAAGAGTGCGGGGGCGTTCAAAGTTCACAATCGCTTCTACGCGGTCAGGGTTCGGTCGTATCCCACTACGGGACAAGATATATCCCAAATAGGGTTCTTCCTGAACACAAAATTTAGATTTTTGTAAATTAATGGATAGGTTTGCCCTGCGGAGTCGTGAGGCCACCTCACGCAATAACATGAGGTGTTCCTCGAACGTATCGCTTACGACGATTATATCGTCAAGATATACAAAAACTTTGGGTTCCATTTGCGCCCAACACTCGATCCATCAGCCTGGACAATGTTTCCGGGCTGTTGACCAAGCCGAAGGGCATCCGAGTGAACTGGAATAATCCCCTGCTTAACACAGAAAATGCCGTGTCCTTTTTGGACTTAGGATGAAGTGGAATTTGAAGGAAAGCCTTCGACAAATCAATTGTCGAAATGTACCTGCATGGACCGAGTCGACTCAGTATACGATCGGCGTGGGGCAATGGATAAGAATCCCGGATCGTTCGCTCGTTTAATTTGCGCGCATCTAAGCACAAGCGGACGGTATCATCAAGTTTATCTAATGGGACCAAACGCAGAGTCCAATCGATATACGATCTCTCAATAATGCCTGCTTCCATCATCTTATCGAGTTCTTTATTAATTTGTTCCTGACGTTTTTAATTTGCATTGTTTTATTAAGTTTTTGGCCCCGCCTCCCAATATGCTGCGATGTGCCCAATCACGGGGATTAAATAGTTACTTTTGCAAAAGGGTGAATGAATAATTCTTCTAGCTGCGTCTGAGATAATTGGAAATATTCTGCATCATTGAACTGACGGTAGGCATATTGAGACAAATTAAAGGTTTGAGGTTTTTGAAAATCGTTAGGACAGACTTGCCCCTTCAAGCTGTCTCTCGTGAGTTTTTTTCACACCACGGGCAGGTTTTTGTATCAACATCATGAAACCCACACCTATAGCAAAACTTGTGTTTAGGTATCCTGCATTCTGATTGATGATGACATTTCAGACGACAATTAAAGCATATGCCGTCCTTCGGGGGGACATAATTCTCCAGCAAGATCTTCATCCCTTTCGAATCTTCATTTTTTTTTGCTATTCTGTTTCGCGATATTAGATGGTTCGCCCTGCGATTTCTTAACTGACGGCTCCTCGTCAGACGCTTCTGTTTTCTGAGCTCGATGAAAGTTTCGCGACTTGAAAGCTTTCTTCTCGTCGTCCGCGAGGGGTTTTTGCTTGTGTTTGCTACCGACGGCTACCTCGTTAACTTGAGATCGATTCCGCGTGGGGTTTGACTCGTTTGTATTACCCGAGTATTTATACCAAAAGGTCGCATCGAGTTGCCGACCAAACTTTTTGAGATCCGCGAGATAATCAATATTTGACGCGACCGCAAGTCCTTTGTAATCGGACCGTAAGTTATGATACACTATCTCGAATTTCTTACTCTCTGAAATAGGCTTAGTTAATGAATTGAAAATCTTTTGAATTTCCGATAAATAGTCTTGAAATCGCTCTTTGGGGCCTTGTTTGCGTGGATTTCATTGACGTGGTCATGATCAGGACTACGGAATTCTCGTTTCAATTCGCGTACATTCATTTTCGACCCCTGCCATGTACCAGGACTTGGCTTGGTCTTTAAAAAGGTAAATTGCGGAACGGAAAAGTTCTTTCTCGGGGACTTTTTCTGATTTCGCGAAAAATTCGATTTCTGTGATAAATTTCATGAGCCCTTGACCGTTATCTTTCCCATCGTATTTTAGATTCCATTTGGAAACCGGTCTACTTCTTTGATAATGATGGCGACGCGCTCTAAAATGTGTTCTTACTACCGATCGACCCGATTCTGACTCTGATGTGCTAAGTTCTTCATTCGTAACTGTGTCCGACGATTCGTTTTGCGGTATAGGCTTACCACCTTTCTTCGTTTCTAATGAAAATTTCCTAATGAATTTTTCTTCGCATTGATCGTTCGCGGTAGGGTATTGTGGATTTCATCCGTACGGAACCGGAGGAAATGGACACGCGTAAGGATACCAATTAGCGAATGGATGATTGTAGCGTTTACTTTCAAAATTACGATCGCGCACCGATTTTAGTTTTCTTCGACTCGAAGCTTCTGAAGATCTTGCATGTTGTTCATCCCCTCCTGACTCTACCGGCTCATCATCGGGTTCAACATTTTCTGAACGAGGATGCTGACCAGTAGTGTTTTTTGTAATATTCGACCTCGAATGGGAAGGAGAGGTAACGTTCAGATTCGATAAAGTCTTTGCAATTTGCTGAACCACTTACTCGCGAATAGAGTTTACTGGAGAAAATGGTGAAAAATAAATATTCATCATTTTCCGAGTGATTCCCAGTATTTTGTCTAAGTCAAATAAATCTTCTTCCCGCTCTGCAACTTCCTGAGCTCGTCTAGCCCTGGAAAAGTAGTGGACCAACCGAGTTTTCAAACTGTCCTTTATACCTTCATAACGAACCCTACCCTCCAAATAGTTTCTAATCGACTCCAACTGCTCATCGATAATTTTAATTTCATCATCTACGCTTCTATCACACCTCAAAAACTCAATATCTACTATTTGTTTTTCCCTTTCTTCTCTTAGCCGATCCCTCAACCTCCTCTGCAAAGCCGATCGACTGTCTGTCTGCTCAAATTGCACAGCCCGTATGCAAAGTTCATACGCGATTTCTGGTCGTTCCAAATGGTGCACCAGAAGGTTTTTATATAGTAAATTAAATTCCAAATCCATTTTCTGTAACCCTGCCTAGGATTAACTTTATCAAAACTCGTCCCTTAGGAGAACGACGATTAATTTACAAAATCGGAAAAGATTTTTCTTCCCCCTACTGGGAGCGGAAGAAAATTTCAAAACTCGGTTGCGCAAGCACTTTAGTTGGGCGCCAATTGATACACTCTTGCGTGTTAACCGCTGTGGGTGGGGCTCATCCACTAGCTAAGATTCACAGGGTCGTTTTACCGCTACGCAGACCGAATCGCACACTCACCCCCAAAGGTACTCAGTGAAAGAGCAGGACCGATCGAGAAAGTTCGTACCAACACCGACAATGCTTTCACCGTTCAGATTGCCAAAATCTCTGCAATTATACTCCTATAAACCTATCCTAATTCTATGGCTCTTTTCTATTACTATTACTTATTTGTACTTTTCTGCCCCTTTACTCTATATTTACAATTGTATCCACACCATAATTTCTCCGTGACGTTACACAGGTACCTGTTCAATCCGGCGATACTGTTGTCCGTTTGTTTCCCGGTCGACCGGGCAAATCTCTTTCCTTCGGCGAACAGTCACTGTTGTTCCTGATGTCGAATGCTGTTGTAAGGGGCACAATACCCATCCGGAACTCCGGATGATGGAAGTTTGAATGCTGTACTAGACGACTGCTAACTGTAGCGTACCTTCTGCAATGGCTGTTATTCGCGTCAGCACGCGTTTTTTTCTGGTGGAATGCCGCTTTCCGACGCCGAAATATTTCTGCAATGGCGGCTATTCGCGTCAGTACCCGGTTTTTCTGGTGGAATCTCGCTTTCCGACGCCGAACTACTTCTGCGATGGCTGCTATTTGCGTAAACGGGCGGTTTCTTCTGTCAATCCGTGCTCACTCGATCCCAACCTAGCGGGTGACGATCGAGGTTTTATTGGTTGTCGAGTCTGTGGATGATACTTTGAAACACTGTTCCAAAAGAACAAAAAGAAAAAAGCACTGGCTGGACCTATACCGAGAATATCAGTACCGGCAACGTCACGTTAATCTAAACCTCTACACATATTTCTGTACTTTTATTCAGTATAATTTTACCTTTTTCTTGGATGCATCCTGAACACTTGATGTGCGTATTTTAATTATATCTATTAAATTTTAACGTATTTCTATCTGTGGGGTAACATTTTAATAATTAAAAAAAAGTTTATTAAACTGATTTTTCGCCAAACGAACCGTATCGTTAATTTTTTTTAAAGACAATATTGTTTAGAACGTTTTAGTTGTACTAAGAGTCAGCTACTCCTTTCTAAAATTAAACAATAATTACTGACTCTCATTATCACAATCCACACCACGTTTTTAGCCACACTTTGCTAACCTAATTTAACGAATTTAATCACCGTCACGCACTACGAAACTGGTAATAAGCCACTGACCGAAAGAGATTGATTTCAGCCGAGCCAAGCTATTTATGTGCGTAAAAATTGCGAGAAAGACCGAACACATCCGAATATCTACTACAAATGTAGATTTGGCAGGTCCATTCAGTTTGGCAACCCTGACGCTAGTGGCTCCATCGGCGGAGTGACGAGAACATCAATTTTACAATTTTACAATTTTACAATGTTACAATTTTACAATTTTACAATTTTACAATTTTACAATTTTACAATTTTACAATTTTACAATTTTACAATTTTACAATTTTACAATTTTACAATTTTACAATTTTACAATTTTACAATTTTACAATTTTACAATTTTACAATTTTACAATTTTACAATTTTACAATTTTACAATTTTACAATTTTACAATTTTACAATTTTACAATTTTACAATTTTACAATTTTACAATTTTACAATTTTACAATTTTACAATTTTACAATTTTACAATTTTACAATTTTACAATTTTACAATTTTACAATTTTACAATTTTACAATTTTACAATTTTACAATTTTACAATTTTACAATTTTACAATTTTACAATTTTACAATTTTACAATTTTACAATTTTACAATTTTACAATTTTACAATTTTACAATTTTACAATTTTACAATTTTACAATTTTACAATTTTACAATTTTACAATTTTACAATTTTACAATTTTACAATTTTACAATTTTACAATTTTACAATTTTACAATTTTACAATTTTACAATTTTACAATTTTACAATTTTACAATTTTACAATTTTACAATTTTACAATTTTACAATTTTACAATTTTACAATTTTACAATTTTACAATTTTACAATTTTACAATTTTACAATTTTACAATTTTACAATTTTACAATTTTACAATTTTACAATTTTACAATTTTACAATTTTACAATTTTACAATTTTACAATTTTACAATTTTACAATTTTACAATTTTACAATTTTACAATTTTACAATTTTACAATTTTACAATTTTACAATTTTACAATTTTACAATTTTACAATTTTACAATTTTACAATTTTACAATTTTACAATTTTACAATTTTACAATTTTACAATTTTACAATTTTACAATTTTACAATTTTACAATTTTACAATTTTACAATTTTACAATTTTACAATTTTACAATTTTACAATTTTACAATTTTACAATTTTACAATTTTACAATTTTACAATTTTACAATTTTACAATTTTACAATTTTACAATTTTACAATTTTACAATTTTACAATTTTACAATTTTACAATTTTACAATTTTACAATTTTACAATTTTACAATTTTACAATTTTACAATTTTACAATTTTACAATTTTACAATTTTACAATTTTACAATTTTACAATTTTACAATTTTACAATTTTACAATTTTACAATTTTACAATTTTACAATTTTACAATTTTACAATTTTACAATTTTACAATTTTACAATTTTACAATTTTACAATTTTACAATTTTACAATTTTACAATTTTACAATTTTACAATTTTACAATTTTACAATTTTACAATTTTACAATTTTACAATTTTACAATTTTACAATTTTACAATTTTACAATTTTACAATTTTACAATTTTACAATTTTACAATTTTACAATTTTACAATTTTACAATTTTACAATTTTACAATTTTACAATTTTACAATTTTACAATTTTACAATTTTACAATTTTACAATTTTACAATTTTACAATTTTACAATTTTACAATTTTACAATTTTACAATTTTACAATTTTACAATTTTACAATTTTACAATTTTACAATTTTACAATTTTACAATTTTACAATTTTACAATTTTACAATTTTACAATTTTACAATTTTACAATTTTACAATTTTACAATTTTACAATTTTACAATTTTACAATTTTACAATTTTACAATTTTACAATTTTACAATTTTACAATTTTACAATTTTACAATTTTACAATTTTACAATTTTACAATTTTACAATTTTACAATTTTACAATTTTACAATTTTACAATTTTACAATTTTACAATTTTACAATTTTACAATTTTACAATTTTACAATTTTACAATTTTACAATTTTACAATTTTACAATTTTACAATTTTACAATTTTACAATTTTACAATTTTACAATTTTACAATTTTACAATTTTACAATTTTACAATTTTACAATTTTACAATTTTACAATTTTACAATTTTACAATTTTACAATTTTACAATTTTACAATTTTACAATTTTACAATTTTACAATTTTACAATTTTACAATTTTACAATTTTACAATTTTACAATTTTACAATTTTACAATTTTACAATTTTACAATTTTACAATTTTACAATTTTACAATTTTACAATTTTACAATTTTACAATTTTACAATTTTACAATTTTACAATTTTACAATTTTACAATTTTACAATTTTACAATTTTACAATTTTACAATTTTACAATTTTACAATTTTACAATTTTACAATTTTACAATTTTACAATTTTACAATTTTACAATTTTACAATTTTACAATTTTACAATTTTACAATTTTACAATTTTACAATTTTACAATTTTACAATTTTACAATTTTACAATTTTACAATTTTACAATTTTACAATTTTACAATTTTACAATTTTACAATTTTACAATTTTACAATTTTACAATTTTACAATTTTACAATTTTACAATTTTGCAATTTTGCAATTTTGCAATTTTGCAATTTTGCAATTTTGCAATTTTGCAATTTTGCAATTTTGCAATTTTGCAATTTTGCAATTTTACAATTTTACAATTTTACAATTTTACAATTTTACAATTTTACAATTTTACAATTTTACAATTTTACAATTTTACAATTTTACAATTTTACAATTTTACAATTTTACAATTTTACAATTTTACAATTTTACAATTTTACAATTTTACAATTTTACAATTTTACAATTTTACAATTTTACAATTTTACAATTTTACAATTTTACAATTTTACAATTTTACAATTTTACAATTTTACAATTTTACAATTTTACAATTTTACAATTTTACAATTTTACAATTTTACAATTTTACAATTTTACAATTTTACAATTTTACAATTTTACAATTTTACAATTTTACAATTTTACAATTTTACAATTTTACAATTTTACAATTTTACAATTTTACAATTTTACAATTTTACAATTTTACAATTTTACAATTTTACAATTTTACAATTTTACAATTTTACAATTTTACAATTTTACAATTTTACAATTTTACAATTTTACAATTTTACAATTTTACAATTTTACAATTTTACAATTTTACAATTTTACAATTTTACAATTTTACAATTTTACAATTTTACAATTTTACAATTTTACAATTTTACAATTTTACAATTTTACAATTTTACAATTTTACAATTTTACAATTTTACAATTTTACAATTTTACAATTTTACAATTTTACAATTTTACAATTTTACAATTTTACAATTTTACAATTTTACAATTTTACAATTTTACAATTTTACAATTTTACAATTTTACAATTTTACAATTTTACAATTTTACAATTTTACAATTTTACAATTTTACAATTTTACAATTTTACAATTTTACAATTTTACAATTTTACAATTTTACAATTTTACAATTTTACAATTTTACAATTTTACAATTTTACAATTTTACAATTTTACAATTTTACAATTTTACAATTTTACAATTTTACAATTTTACAATTTTACAATTTTACAATTTTACAATTTTACAATTTTACAATTTTACAATTTTACAATTTTACAATTTTACAATTTTACAATTTTACAATTTTACAATTTTACAATTTTACAATTTTACAATTTTACAATTTTACAATTTTACAATTTTACAATTTTACAATTTTACAATTTTACAATTTTACAATTTTACAATTTTACAATTTTACAATTTTACAATTTTACAATTTTACAATTTTACAATTTTACAATTTTACAATTTTACAATTTTACAATTTTACAATTTTACAATTTTACAATTTTACAATTTTACAATTTTACAATTTTACAATTTTACAATTTTACAATTTTACAATTTTACAATTTTACAATTTTACAATTTTACAATTTTACAATTTTACAATTTTACAATTTTACAATTTTACAATTTTACAATTTTACAATTTTACAATTTTACAATTTTACAATTTTACAATTTTACAATTTTACAATTTTACAATTTTACAATTTTACAATTTTACAATTTTACAATTTTACAATTTTACAATTTTACAATTTTACAATTTTACAATTTTACAATTTTACAATTTTACAATTTTACAATTTTACAATTTTACAATTTTACAATTTTACAATTTTACAATTTTACAATTTTACAATTTTACAATTTTACAATTTTACAATTTTACAATTTTACAATTTTACAATTTTACAATTTTACAATTTTACAATTTTACAATTTTACAATTTTACAATTTTACAATTTTACAATTTTACAATTTTACAATTTTACAATTTTACAATTTTACAATTTTACAATTTTACAATTTTACAATTTTACAATTTTACAATTTTACAATTTTACAATTTTACAATTTTACAATTTTACAATTTTACAATTTTACAATTTTACAATTTTACAATTTTACAATTTTACAATTTTACAATTTTACAATTTTACAATTTTACAATTTTACAATTTTACAATTTTACAATTTTACAATTTTACAATTTTACAATTTTACAATTTTACAATTTTACAATTTTACAATTTTACAATTTTACAATTTTACAATTTTACAATTTTACAATTTTACAATTTTACAATTTTACAATTTTACAATTTTACAATTTTACAATTTTACAATTTTACAATTTTACAATTTTACAATTTTACAATTTTACAATTTTACAATTTTACAATTTTACAATTTTACAATTTTACAATTTTACAATTTTACAATTTTACAATTTTACAATTTTACAATTTTACAATTTACAATTTTACAATTTTACAATTTTACAATTTTACAATTTTACAATTTTACAATTTTACAATTTTACAATTTTACAATTTTACAATTTTACAATTTTACAATTTTACAATTTTACAATTTTACAATTTTACAATTTTACAATTTTACAATTTTACAATTTTACAATTTTACAATTTTACAATTTTACAATTTTACAATTTTACAATTTTACAATTTTACAATTTTACAATTTTACAATTTTACAATTTTACAATTTTACAATTTTACAATTTTACAATTTTACAATTTTACAATTTTACAATTTTACAATTTTACAATTTTACAATTTTACAATTTTACAATTTTACAATTTTACAATTTTACAATTTTACAATTTTACAATTTTACAATTTTACAATTTTACAATTTTACAATTTTACAATTTTACAATTTTACAATTTTACAATTTTACAATTTTACAATTTTACAATTTTACAATTTTACAATTTTACAATTTTACAATTTTACAATTTTACAATTTTACAATTTTACAATTTTACAATTTTACAATTTTACAATTTTACAATTTTACAATTTTACAATTTTACAATTTTACAATTTTACAATTTTACAATTTTACAATTTTACAATTTTACAATTTTACAATTTTACAATTTTACAATTTTACAATTTTACAATTTTACAATTTTACAATTTTACAATTTTACAATTTTACAATTTTACAATTTTACAATTTTACAATTTTACAATTTTACAATTTTACAATTTTACAATTTTACAATTTTACAATTTTACAATTTTACAATTTTACAATTTTACAATTTTACAATTTTACAATTTTACAATTTTACAATTTTACAATTTTACAATTTTACAATTTTACAATTTTACAATTTTACAATTTTACAATTTTACAATTTTACAATTTTACAATTTTACAATTTTACAATTTTACAATTTTACAATTTTACAATTTTACAATTTTACAATTTTACAATTTTACAATTTTACAATTTTACAATTTTACAATTTACAATTTACAATTTTACAATTTTACAATTTTACAATTTTACAATTTTACAATTTTACAATTTTACAATTTTACAATTTTACAATTTTACAATTTTACAATTTTACAATTTTACAATTTTACAATTTTACAATTTTACAATTTTACAATTTTACAATTTTACAATTTTACAATTTTACAATTTTACAATTTTACAATTTTACAATTTTACAATTTTACAATTTTACAATTTTACAATTTTACAATTTTACAATTTTACAATTTTACAATTTTACAATTTTACAATTTTACAATTTTACAATTTTACAATTTTACAATTTTACAATTTTACAATTTTACAATTTTACAATTTTACAATTTTACAATTTTACAATTTTACAATTTTACAATTTTACAATTTTACAATTTTACAATTTTACAATTTTACAATTTTACAATTTTACAATTTTACAATTTTACAATTTTACAATTTTACAATTTTACAATTTTACAATTTTACAATTTTACAATTTTACAATTTTACAATTTTACAATTTTACAATTTTACAATTTTACAATTTTACAATTTTACAATTTTACAATTTTACAATTTTACAATTTTACAATTTTACAATTTTACAATTTTACAATTTTACAATTTTACAATTTTACAATTTTACAATTTTACAATTTTACAATTTTACAATTTTACAATTTTACAATTTTACAATTTTACAATTTTACAATTTTACAATTTTACAATTTTACAATTTTACAATTTTACAATTTTACAATTTTACAATTTTACAATTTTACAATTTTACAATTTTACAATTTTACAATTTTACAATTTTACAATTTTACAATTTTACAATTTTACAATTTTACAATTTTACAATTTTACAATTTTACAATTTTACAATTTTACAATTTTACAATTTTACAATTTTACAATTTTACAATTTTACAATTTTACAATTTTACAATTTTACAATTTTACAATTTTACAATTTTACAATTTTACAATTTTACAATTTTACAATTTTACAATTTTACAATTTTACAATTTTACAATTTTACAATTTTACAATTTTACAATTTTACAATTTTACAATTTTACAATTTTACAATTTTACAATTTTACAATTTTACAATTTTACAATTTTACAATTTTACAATTTTACAATTTTACAATTTTACAATTTTACAATTTTACAATTTTACAATTTTACAATTTTACAATTTTACAATTTTACAATTTTACAATTTTACAATTTTACAATTTTACAATTTTACAATTTTACAATTTTACAATTTTACAATTTTACAATTTTACAATTTTACAATTTTACAATTTTACAATTTTACAATTTTACAATTTTACAATTTTACAATTTTACAATTTTACAATTTTACAATTTTACAATTTTACAATTTTACAATTTTACAATTTTACAATTTTACAATTTTACAATTTTACAATTTTACAATTTTACAATTTTACAATTTTACAATTTTACAATTTTACAATTTTACAATTTTACAATTTTACAATTTTACAATTTTACAATTTTACAATTTTACAATTTTACAATTTTACAATTTTACAATTTTACAATTTTACAATTTTACAATTTTACAATTTTACAATTTTACAATTTTACAATTTTACAATTTTACAATTTTACAATTTTACAATTTTACAATTTTACAATTTTACAATTTTACAATTTTACAATTTTACAATTTTACAATTTTACAATTTTACAATTTTACAATTTTACAATTTTACAATTTTACAATTTTACAATTTACAATTTTACAATTTTACAATTTTACAATTTTACAATTTTACAATTTTACAATTTTACAATTTTACAATTTTACAATTTTACAATTTTACAATTTTACAATTTTACAATTTTACAATTTTACAATTTTACAATTTTACAATTTTACAATTTTACAATTTTACAATTTTACAATTTTACAATTTTACAATTTTACAATTTTACAATTTTACAATTTTACAATTTTACAATTTACAATTTACAATTTTACAATTTTACAATTTTACAATTTTACAATTTTACAATTTTACAATTTTACAATTTTACAATTTTACAATTTACAATTTTACAATTTTACAATTTTACAATTTTACAATTTTACAATTTTACAATTTTACAATTTTACAATTTTACAATTTTACAATTTTACAATTTTACAATTTTACAATTTTACAATTTTACAATTTTACAATTTTACAATTTTACAATTTTACAATTTTACAATTTTACAATTTTACAATTTTACAATTTTACAATTTTACAATTTTACAATTTTACAATTTTACAATTTTACAATTTTACAATTTTACAATTTTACAATTTTACAATTTTACAATTTTACAATTTTACAATTTTACAATTTTACAATTTTACAATTTTACAATTTTACAATTTTACAATTTTACAATTTTACAATTTTACAATTTTACAATTTTACAATTTTACAATTTTACAATTTTACAATTTTACAATTTTACAATTTTACAATTTTACAATTTTACAATTTTACAATTTTACAATTTTACAATTTTACAATTTTACAATTTTACAATTTTACAATTTTACAATTTTACAATTTTACAATTTTACAATTTTACAATTTTACAATTTTACAATTTTACAATTTTACAATTTTACAATTTTACAATTTTACAATTTTACAATTTTACAATTTTACAATTTTACAATTTTACAATTTTACAATTTTACAATTTTACAATTTTACAATTTTACAATTTTACAATTTTACAATTTTACAATTTTACAATTTTACAATTTTACAATTTTACAATTTTACAATTTTACAATTTTACAATTTTACAATTTTACAATTTTACAATTTTACAATTTTACAATTTTACAATTTTACAATTTTACAATTTTACAATTTTACAATTTTACAATTTTACAATTTTACAATTTTACAATTTTACAATTTTACAATTTTACAATTTTACAATTTTACAATTTTACAATTTTACAATTTTACAATTTTACAATTTTACAATTTTACAATTTTACAATTTTACAATTTTACAATTTTACAATTTTACAATTTTACAATTTTACAATTTTACAATTTTACAATTTTACAATTTTACAATTTTACAATTTTACAATTTTACAATTTTACAATTTTACAATTTTACAATTTTACAATTTTACAATTTTACAATTTTACAATTTTACAATTTTACAATTTTACAATTTTACAATTTTACAATTTTACAATTTTACAATTTTACAATTTTACAATTTTACAATTTTACAATTTTACAATTTTACAATTTTACAATTTTACAATTTTACAATTTTACAATTTTACAATTTTACAATTTTACAATTTTACAATTTTACAATTTTACAATTTTACAATTTTACAATTTTACAATTTTACAATTTTACAATTTTACAATTTTACAATTTTACAATTTACAATTTTACAATTTTACAATTTTACAATTTTACAATTTTACAATTTTACAATTTTACAATTTTACAATTTTACAATTTTACAATTTTACAATTTTACAATTTTACAATTTTACAATTTTACAATTTTACAATTTTACAATTTTACAATTTTACAATTTTACAATTTTACAATTTTACAATTTTACAATTTTACAATTTTACAATTTTACAATTTTACAATTTTACAATTTTACAATTTTACAATTTTACAATTTTACAATTTTACAATTTTACAATTTTACAATTTTACAATTTTACAATTTTACAATTTTACAATTTTACAATTTACAATTTTACAATTTTACAATTTTACAATTTTACAATTTTACAATTTTACAATTTTACAATTTTACAATTTTACAATTTTACAATTTTACAATTTTACAATTTTACAATTTTACAATTTTACAATTTTACAATTTTACAATTTACAATTTTACAATTTTACAATTTTACAATTTTACAATTTTACAATTTTACAATTTTACAATTTTACAATTTTACAATTTTACAATTTTACAATTTTACAATTTTACAATTTTACAATTTTACAATTTTACAATTTTACAATTTTACAATTTTACAATTTTACAATTTTACAATTTACAATTTTACAATTTTACAATTTTACAATTTTACAATTTTACAATTTTACAATTTTACAATTTTACAATTTTACAATTTTACAATTTTACAATTTTACAATTTTACAATTTTACAATTTTACAATTTTACAATTTTACAATTTTACAATTTTACAATTTTACAATTTTACAATTTTACAATTTTACAATTTTACAATTTTACAATTTTACAATTTTACAATTTTACAATTTACAATTTTACAATTTTACAATTTTACAATTTTACAATTTTACAATTTTACAATTTACAATTTTACAATTTTACAATTTTACAATTTTACAATTTTACAATTTTACAATTTTACAATTTTACAATTTTACAATTTTACAATTTTACAATTTTACAATTTTACAATTTTACAATTTTACAATTTTACAATTTTACAATTTTACAATTTTACAATTTTACAATTTTACAATTTTACAATTTTACAATTTTACAATTTTACAATTTTACAATTTTACAATTTTACAATTTTACAATTTTACAATTTTACAATTTTACAATTTTACAATTTTACAATTTTACAATTTTACAATTTTACAATTTTACAATTTTACAATTTTACAATTTTACAATTTTACAATTTTACAATTTTACAATTTTACAATTTTACAATTTTACAATTTTACAATTTTACAATTTTACAATTTTACAATTTTACAATTTTACAATTTTACAATTTTACAATTTTACAATTTTACAATTTTACAATTTTACAATTTTACAATTTTACAATTTTACAATTTTACAATTTTACAATTTTACAATTTTACAATTTTACAATTTTACAATTTTACAATTTTACAATTTTACAATTTTACAATTTTACAATTTTACAATTTTACAATTTTACAATTTTACAATTTTACAATTTTACAATTTTACAATTTTACAATTTTACAATTTTACAATTTTACAATTTACAATTTTACAATTTTACAATTTTACAATTTTACAATTTTACAATTTTACAATTTTACAATTTTACAATTTTACAATTTTACAATTTTACAATTTTACAATTTTACAATTTTACAATTTTACAATTTTACAATTTTACAATTTTACAATTTTACAATTTTACAATTTACAATTTTACAATTTTACAATTTTACAATTTTACAATTTTACAATTTTACAATTTTACAATTTTACAATTTTACAATTTTACAATTTTACAATTTTACAATTTTACAATTTTACAATTTTACAATTTTACAATTTTACAATTTTACAATTTTACAATTTTACAATTTTACAATTTTACAATTTTACAATTTTACAATTTTACAATTTTACAATTTTACAATTTTACAATTTTACAATTTTACAATTTTACAATTTTACAATTTTACAATTTTACAATTTTACAATTTTACAATTTTACAATTTTACAATTTTACAATTTTACAATTTTACAATTTTACAATTTTACAATTTTACAATTTTACAATTTTACAATTTTACAATTTTACAATTTTACAATTTTACAATTTTACAATTTTACAATTTTACAATTTTACAATTTTACAATTTTACAATTTTACAATTTTACAATTTTACAATTTTACAATTTTACAATTTTACAATTTTACAATTTTACAATTTTACAATTTTACAATTTTACAATTTTACAATTTTACAATTTTACAATTTTACAATTTTACAATTTTACAATTTTACAATTTTACAATTTTACAATTTTACAATTTTACAATTTTACAATTTTACAATTTTACAATTTTACAATTTTACAATTTTACAATTTTACAATTTTACAATTTTACAATTTTACAATTTTACAATTTTACAATTTTACAATTTTACAATTTTACAATTTTACAATTTACAATTTTACAATTTTACAATTTTACAATTTTACAATTTTACAATTTTACAATTTTACAATTTTACAATTTTACAATTTTACAATTTTACAATTTTACAATTTTACAATTTTACAATTTTACAATTTTACAATTTTACAATTTTACAATTTTACAATTTTACAATTTTACAATTTTACAATTTTACAATTTTACAATTTTACAATTTTACAATTTTACAATTTTACAATTTTACAATTTTACAATTTTACAATTTTACAATTTTACAATTTTACAATTTTACAATTTTACAATTTTACAATTTTACAATTTTACAATTTTACAATTTTACAATTTTACAATTTTACAATTTTACAATTTTACAATTTTACAATTTTACAATTTTACAATTTACAATTTTACAATTTTACAATTTTACAATTTTACAATTTTACAATTTTACAATTTTACAATTTTACAATTTTACAATTTTACAATTTTACAATTTTACAATTTTACAATTTTACAATTTTACAATTTTACAATTTTACAATTTTACAATTTTACAATTTTACAATTTTACAATTTTACAATTTACAATTTTACAATTTTACAATTTTACAATTTTACAATTTTACAATTTTACAATTTTACAATTTTACAATTTTACAATTTTACAATTTTACAATTTTACAATTTTACAATTTTACAATTTTACAATTTTACAATTTTACAATTTTACAATTTTACAATTTTACAATTTTACAATTTTACAATTTTACAATTTTACAATTTTACAATTTTACAATTTTACAATTTTACAATTTTACAATTTTACAATTTTACAATTTTACAATTTTACAATTTTACAATTTTACAATTTTACAATTTTACAATTTTACAATTTTACAATTTTACAATTTTACAATTTTACAATTTTACAATTTTACAATTTTACAATTTTACAATTTTACAATTTACAATTTTACAATTTTACAATTTTACAATTTTACAATTTTACAATTTTACAATTTTACAATTTTACAATTTTACAATTTTACAATTTTACAATTTTACAATTTTACAATTTTACAATTTTACAATTTTACAATTTTACAATTTTACAATTTTACAATTTTACAATTTTACAATTTTACAATTTTACAATTTTACAATTTTACAATTTTACAATTTTACAATTTTACAATTTTACAATTTTACAATTTTACAATTTTACAATTTTACAATTTTACAATTTTACAATTTTACAATTTTACAATTTTACAATTTTACAATTTTACAATTTTACAATTTTACAATTTTACAATTTTACAATTTTACAATTTTACAATTTTACAATTTTACAATTTTACAATTTTACAATTTTACAATTTTACAATTTTACAATTTTACAATTTTACAATTTTACAATTTTACAATTTTACAATTTTACAATTTTACAATTTTACAATTTTACAATTTTACAATTTTACAATTTTACAATTTTACAATTTTACAATTTTACAATTTTACAATTTTACAATTTTACAATTTTACAATTTTACAATTTTACAATTTTACAATTTTACAATTTTACAATTTTACAATTTTACAATTTTACAATTTTACAATTTTACAATTTTACAATTTTACAATTTTACAATTTTACAATTTTACAATTTTACAATTTTACAATTTTACAATTTTACAATTTTACAATTTTACAATTTTACAATTTTACAATTTTACAATTTTACAATTTTACAATTTTACAATTTTACAATTTTACAATTTTACAATTTTACAATTTTACAATTTTACAATTTTACAATTTTACAATTTTACAATTTTACAATTTTACAATTTTACAATTTTACAATTTTACAATTTTACAATTTTACAATTTTACAATTTTACAATTTTACAATTTTACAATTTTACAATTTTACAATTTTACAATTTTACAATTTTACAATTTTACAATTTTACAATTTTACAATTTTACAATTTTACAATTTTACAATTTTACAATTTTACAATTTTACAATTTTACAATTTTACAATTTTACAATTTTACAATTTTACAATTTTACAATTTTACAATTTTACAATTTTACAATTTTACAATTTTACAATTTTACAATTTTACAATTTTACAATTTTACAATTTTACAATTTTACAATTTTACAATTTTACAATTTTACAATTTTACAATTTTACAATTTTACAATTTTACAATTTTACAATTTTACAATTTTACAATTTTACAATTTTACAATTTTACAATTTTACAATTTTACAATTTTACAATTTACAATTTTACAATTTTACAATTTTACAATTTTACAATTTTACAATTTTACAATTTTACAATTTTACAATTTTACAATTTTACAATTTTACAATTTTACAATTTTACAATTTTACAATTTTACAATTTTACAATTTTACAATTTTACAATTTTACAATTTTACAATTTTACAATTTTACAATTTTACAATTTTACAATTTTACAATTTTACAATTTTACAATTTTACAATTTTACAATTTTACAATTTACAATTTTACAATTTTACAATTTTACAATTTTACAATTTTACAATTTTACAATTTTACAATTTTACAATTTTACAATTTTACAATTTTACAATTTACAATTTTACAATTTTACAATTTTACAATTTTACAATTTTACAATTTTACAATTTTACAATTTTACAATTTTACAATTTTACAATTTTACAATTTTACAATTTTACAATTTTACAATTTTACAATTTTACAATTTTACAATTTTACAATTTTACAATTTTACAATTTTACAATTTTACAATTTTACAATTTACAATTTTACAATTTTACAATTTTACAATTTTACAATTTTACAATTTTACAATTTTACAATTTTACAATTTTACAATTTTACAATTTTACAATTTTACAATTTTACAATTTTACAATTTTACAATTTTACAATTTTACAATTTTACAATTTTACAATTTTACAATTTTACAATTTTACAATTTTACAATTTTACAATTTTACAATTTTACAATTTTACAATTTTACAATTTTACAATTTACAATTTTACAATTTTACAATTTTACAATTTTACAATTTTACAATTTTACAATTTTACAATTTTACAATTTTACAATTTTACAATTTTACAATTTTACAATTTTACAATTTTACAATTTTACAATTTTACAATTTTACAATTTTACAATTTTACAATTTTACAATTTTACAATTTTACAATTTTACAATTTTACAATTTTACAATTTTACAATTTTACAATTTTACAATTTTACAATTTTACAATTTACAATTTTACAATTTTACAATTTTACAATTTTACAATTTTACAATTTTACAATTTTACAATTTTACAATTTTACAATTTTACAATTTTACAATTTTACAATTTTACAATTTTACAATTTTACAATTTTACAATTTTACAATTTTACAATTTTACAATTTTACAATTTTACAATTTTACAATTTTACAATTTTACAATTTTACAATTTTACAATTTTACAATTTTACAATTTTACAATTTTACAATTTTACAATTTTACAATTTACAATTTTACAATTTTACAATTTTACAATTTTACAATTTTACAATTTTACAATTTTACAATTTACAATTTTACAATTTTACAATTTTACAATTTTACAATTTTACAATTTTACAATTTTACAATTTTACAATTTTACAATTTTACAATTTTACAATTTTACAATTTTACAATTTTACAATTTTACAATTTTACAATTTTACAATTTTACAATTTTACAATTTTACAATTTTACAATTTTACAATTTTACAATTTTACAATTTACAATTTACAATTTTACAATTTTACAATTTTACAATTTTACAATTTTACAATTTTACAATTTTACAATTTTACAATTTTACAATTTTACAATTTTACAATTTTACAATTTTACAATTTTACAATTTTACAATTTTACAATTTTACAATTTTACAATTTTACAATTTTACAATTTTACAATTTTACAATTTTACAATTTTACAATTTTACAATTTTACAATTTTACAATTTTACAATTTTACAATTTTACAATTTTACAATTTTACAATTTTACAATTTTACAATTTTACAATTTTACAATTTTACAATTTTACAATTTTACAATTTTACAATTTTACAATTTTACAATTTTACAATTTTACAATTTTACAATTTTACAATTTTACAATTTTAA